>NW_016813906.1:3241852-3297319 GCF_001698545.2 Rhinopithecus bieti | reverse complement strand
CCCTCCTTCCTTCCTTCCTTCCTTCCTTCCTTCCTTCCTTCCTTCCTTCCTTTTTTAGACAGAGTTTTGCTCTTGTTGCCCAGGCTGGAGTGCAGTGGTGCGATCTTGGCTCACTGCAAACTTTGCCTCCCGCTTTCAAGTGATTCTTCTGCCTCAGCCTCCTAGGTAGCTGGGATTACAGGCGCCCACCAACACGCCCAGCTAAGATTTTGTATTTTTAGTAGAAACAGGGTTTCACCATGTTGGCCAGGCTAGTCTTGAACTCCTGAGCTCAGGTGATCTGCTCACCTCGGCCTCCCAAAGTCCTGGGATTACAGGCTTGAGTCACTACTCCCAGCTTAAAGGTATTTCTTATCAAGACTAAGTTTATTACAAAATATGTCTTATTATTAGAATGCTATACAAATTCCTTCCTTTTATTTATTTATTTAATTTATTTATTTTTGAGACAGAGTCTCGCTTTGTCACCCAGGCTGGAGTGCAGTGTTGTGATCATGGCTCACTGCTGCCTCGACCTCCTGGCTGCAAGCGATCCACCTATGTCAGCCTTCCAAGTAGCTGGGAGTACAGGCATATGCCACCATGCCTGGCTAATATTTTAAATTTTTGTAGAGATGGCATCTTGCTATGTTGCTGAGGCTGGCCTTGAACTCCTGGGCTCATGCAATTCTCTCACCTTGGCCTCCCAAAGTGCTGGAATTACAGGTGTGAGCCATCATGCCCGGCACCTTTCTCCTTTTCAAATAAATCAACTAAAATCGTGAAAATCGAAGTCTTTTGACAGTTAATTTCAGTATCTTGTCTGCAGCCCACACTTAGAATTATGTTTTATATCACAACGGTAAACCTGCAAGTATGAATAAAAGTTTTATGAAAAACTTCCATCATACAATACAATCTCCCACTGTATTGTAATAAAGGATGCTGATCATAAACCCCCAAACTGATGTACCTTCCATCAATGGGTTGTGACGCAATGTTTGAAAAGCACCTAAAGTGTTTATCTAATTAGGATTCTTCCCTATTACAAAATAAATAACTGAAAATTTAAATTACCCATCGATAGTGTTACATACGCTTTTTCATTTTCTTCTTTATAGTATTCTGTATTGTCCACTTACTAAAATTAAATATATTGCATTTGTACTCAGAAAAAGTTTAGGGAAATAAAGTTTCTTTCCAATTATTGCTTTGTTACTGCTAAAATATATACTTTTTTTGATATTCTAACAGTCTAAATCTTCGCTTTTCACTAACTTCTCAACTCACACTGGTCTCATCTCAACAAAGATTTCTCCGTTTTGAATCTTCATAAAATCCTCCAACTTCCAATTTGTATCTGAAGCGCTATTACATAAACTGGCTTCCCAGTACTTTTTTGGCAAAGCCTCACTTATATCCAATATTTAGATGCTCTGAAGACAAGTACTGTGGGTGTCATTCACAATTTAGATTATCAACTTCTGGCCAGGAAATTCACTTTATTGCAGTATGTATAGTGCAAAGTACGTTGTGTTGTTTGTGTTTAACTTGTTTGTTAGTATCATTATCAACATAGTAATGTTATAAATAGCATTGTCAGAAACTACAGCAGTCACCAAGATAACAGCCTTAACAACAGTGGCATGTACAGTATGCCATTATATTAATTATCACAATGGATCTGACAGGCTGCTCTTAAGAATTCACATTAGTGAATAGTTTATGATTTTAAACTCAAGAGGAAAACTAGAGAATACATCAATCCTAATACACTGTTGTCTCTGTGAACCTCCCTCTTTTTCTCAGTTTTAAAAAATAAAGAGGAAAATGATAAACTGTTACTGAACCACATTCATTAATGGAATTAAATAAGTTGTTAGCTCTGTAATAAAGAAATGTGACAAAGAGTACATAATTTTTTTGCTCTATAATTTGATCAGTGTCATTTGGCTGGATACAAGTAGTTCATCAGAAGGAAATGTGCGTACCTAACAAGGTAAAGCTGTGAAAGAAAAGAGAATGTTGCATATTTATATTTCTAAATATGATTCTGTTGAGAAAATATTTTCCTCTGTTGGGGAAAGGAATGGCATATCATCTGTAAGCTGGGTTTTTAATTTGGTATGTTGTGGATTCTGTAGTCATGAACATTAGGAGTGGGATAAAAGTCACTATCACTGCAGTGTTTTCTAAATCTAAATAGTAAAACTGAACTTAACAAAAGGATTTTTTCCCTTTGGTATAAATTAAAAGTTGATTGTAATTCATAAAATGAACTTCTAATACTGCTTCTGGAAGCCTTATGTATACATGGATAATTTACTTATTTATTTCTATAGCACTGGACAGATATGAATACTCAAGTAAAGTGTCTTCAATGTTTAGGAGTTCCTACAGAGTATAAAGTTATCTGTTTGTTTATTTACAGTTTTAATTGCTATAAAGGAAATTGTTTCATGGCTTCTGCCTTTATTTTTAGTTTCTTAAGTCATTATTAGATAAACATAGATATGAATTTTACCAACTATCTTCTTTGATGGCCTGCTATTTGGCTAGCTTCTATCAGAAACCTATATTACTAATGGCCTTTGGAAGCAGTGAGTATATGAAATTAAATGCTGGAAATAATTATGGTTAAGCAGCAGTCTGAAAATACATGACACATACTCATTTGTGTAATAGGATAATTTCATTTTGTATTCATTTTTGGTGTCATAAGAGTTAAACTTGGTTAAATAAATGGTTTGTGTTTTAGGCTTTTATTTATAATCATATCTGATGTTTTATTTGTAACTGTATCTTATGTTTATTTATTTAAAAATATAACATATAACTGTGTAGGATTTGTTGAAGATAACTAACTTAGGGTTAATTCATATTATGGCTAGTTTTTAACACATAGTTATTGAGGCAAACTACCTTTATCTCAGATCTTAGGAACTAAGAAAAAATTGACATATTTAATGTTGTGCTTCCATTATGAAATAATATTTAGATAGTTAAATTAAAAAGCAAATTTAGGTTCTGCATCAAGTCAATATTCTAGAGTTGGGTCCAGTTGATCTAACTTTAGCTGTTGTCTTTAGACAGCCTGGCTGTCATTGGTCATGGTCTTAAATGGAATAAAAAGCAGTTCCCAATAAGTTGAAATAAGTAATTTCTTTGAACCTGTTATAAACAAATAACAAGACTTTCATCAGATACTTTTCATAAAAATGAGCAACTTTGTTCCAATACTCTTGGAAAACTCCAAAGGAAATATGCACTCAGTCAGATAGAATGTACATTATAGATGGCTTTGCCAACCTTACTGGTTCACAGATGGCAAAGTGTTAATAGAAACTATCATCTCAAGTCAAACTGTAAGGCCTAGTATTTAGTGTTTTAACTCAAGAAATATTTTCAGACTTACTCTGTTATTTATTTTTACTTTTTTCTTAGGGAAACTCAGGAATCATAGTAGTGTTCCTCTTTGCTTTTAATGTGAAGGGAATTTGAGCCCTAATTATGTTCACAGGACTCTCCCAAGATGACAAAGCTGGGCTAAGAACTTAGGAGTCTCAATTTCCAGCTCTGATCTCTATGCAGCATCTAATATTGGCATGCAACCTCTGGTCATATATTCGTTCCATTAAAGCACTATGTTAACTGATGGGATTCAAAAGATGAGATGAAAAGTAAAATTGTGATAAGTGAACCCATGGGACAACATGCTGCATTTGTTTTGGGCTGAAATTCTTGACTTTAGGGGAAGGGGCAAAGGGACTCTCATATTTCTAATGACTGCTTACACCTTCTTATCTTTTAAAAACTGTGCTCTCTGCAGTATGTAATAGTGTCTGTTTTTAAAAGACATCTTCTCTTGAGAGAAAACATAGATTCTTCACCAATCCTCCAAAACCCTTCTCTCAGTGTTTGGTCACTGCTATTAAATAAAAATTTTGGCAGTCTAAAAAACTGGGCAGATGTTAAAAATGCTCACGGTCCCTACCAGCCGGGAGGTTCCTCTGTTTGTTATTTCCCGGCTGCTTGGCACGTTCCTGTGACATAAAACAAACCCCCATTATAAAGGATTATATGATGAGTCAACAAGCATGTGAAAGATAGCAACCAAATGGTGACTCCCAATTACATGAAAAATTACTATAATCACCCCTGCTGTAACACCCGTCTGTTGGCAAAGTGGTCGATCCCCTTGAAAAGCATTAGAAGAAGGCCCAGTGTATTAAATAAAAATCTTAGTTCTGTGTATAATCATAAAAATTAACACTGTCACTTTAAAAAAAAAATCTAATTGGTGTCCTAAAGGGAAACCTACTAGGCTATGTAAAGTAGCTATTATGAAAATGTTTAGCCTTTTGAATGTATTTCAGACAGCGTTTGTGTTGCCAGATTTGTCAGCCAAAAATTCACTAAGCAGATTTGTCAGGGGCTGAGGCCATAATCTGTAAAACAGACATTGGCATAGAGATTAAAGATCAAGAGAATTATATAGGTTTTGTTACCATATGCCAAGATTTCTTTTTAAAAGTAAGTTTATTTTGTGTGGGCTGTAACCAGAAGCAAGCACTATCTTTGTTTGGTATTTAAAACAGTAGCATTTCCTGCTGAGGAAGGAACAAAACAGTTTCATTCACACACTTGGGGTGCGGTGGTGGTGGTGGTGGTGGTGGGGGGCGCACAAGATGTTTCTGACATTTCTTCTCTAGTTTCTTTCCTCTCTTTCTACAGTGCAAGCCTCATGTATGAGTCATGGATGAAAAATCAAAGACAGAAGAGCCCGTGGGTCCACAATCACACTTTCCCTGGGGACTGTAGGAGCTGCCTGGGACACCCTCTCCTTTCAGAAGATGTGTCCCTAACATGGAGGGTGCCCATGTTGCAGTCAGGCTTCCCATGTCTAGCCACAGATGACATCTTCATGTCTATCAGGCTCCTCCTAAAGAATTTTACGCTTAGAAATATCAGTGACCCAAAATGGGCTGGGTGCAGAACTTCCTTGGCAGCTTGGCCACATGGCTCTGAGGAAGTCATGAAATCACTTTGAACTCTGCATTCCTTAAATAAGAATGTGAATTAGGTGTTCCCTCAGGACTCTTGGCCTCTAAAGTTGTGTGATTCTGTGAAGGTCAGACCTTGCATAAATTCCAGTACAACCCTCTCAGATGCAGTAAGGAAAAGTATTTTATATTGCCATAATATATGCTTCAAAATTTAATAGAATGATGGACTGCTTCCTGAAAACAGTTGAGCAAAAGCGTTATGCTAGAAAAAACTATATATGACTTGTTGTAACTTGCATATGTAGGGATGCTTTCCTTAGAACTGTGGTCAGCATTGGGGCAGATTTGGGTGATTACAACAGCCAAACATAGTAATGACAGTCTGGGACATTTATACTTTTGAGATGACAGTGGATAAAACTCATTTTAATACTTCATAATTTTAGCAATATTTTAACACAGAAGTCTAGTCCACAGATATCCTGGGATACACACACACATACACACACAATTTATTTACCTAGATGGAAAGGAAGTCACATACAATTTGTATGGGAAGTTTCAAAGGCGCTTACACTAAAGCTTTTCCAAGCCACTTTTAAATTATATCTTCATTACACAAATGAAATATTGCTCAAAGAACCGCTGACTGAGAGAAGTGGCAAGCAGTCTTCCCAGACTTTATTCAGTATTCACATCCAATCACATGGGTAAACATAAATACATCACAATGCTTATTCAAACACTCACAAGTTATCTATAGAAAGACAAACTACCATATATTCTCTGAAATAGATTTTCTTCCATTTCCCTTTTCATTTTGCATCTAGTATATTGACTGAAATTCTTTTTTGTTTTTTCTTTTTTTGAAGCAAATTATAGGCCCCTCCTGGCTCCACCTATAATTTTTCATATTTTCTTGAGACAAACTGCAACACATTGAGACGAAGTTACTGGCAAACAGAAATTCTAGAAAGTATCCAAAAGGGGTTGCCAGTCTTGACACTTGGACTCCTGACCTGAGAGGAAAGTAGATTTCCGTCGAGGCTTCAGTCCTGAGACTTCCGCCTTGAGGAGCCAATCTTGGCCCTCTTGTTCCGGATAGCAGGAAAGGAAGGGATATACCTGCGAGTGGTTTTCGTGCTAGTACAGACACTAGGGGGTGTCCAAGGACCAAATGTATTCCTCCTTCCCTTCAGACTTGTCTTAGGTCCAGCTAACTTAAAAAGTGCAGGAGCTAAGGGAAAATCCATCCAAGTAATTCCTGTGTTGTGCCGAAATAAATAATGTGGGGTCAGTTTCATCATCAGGTCCCGATTCCCTTGGATCTCTGGCAGCCTTTGTAATCTCAGGGTTCAGAGCTGGCACCATCCCGTATTTAAGCCACAGGTGATGGGAATGAGGTGCTCTGTTATCAAATGCTTTTTACCTCTGTGTGTGTCAGAATTTACTTGTTGTTGAAAAGAGGTCACCAATTTTCCTTTTCTTTAGTGTTTCAGTTTAGGTCTGTTCCCACTAACCTATGGGAGAGGGGGGAGTTCTAAGAAGACAGATTTCTGCCTTCTCATTCTTGTGGGGTCCCATTTGCTTTTTAATGTGGATTATTTGTTAATTATTACTTATTAGAAAACACTGGCCCTTGCTACTGTAGACATCTTCAGGCCGTTGGGCATGGGTCTCTTTATGAATACCTATTACTTCTTAATTATGATGGTTTAATAAGATACGTCTTTCATTTTCATCTCCTATCTCTCTTCCCCTATGATTCTTCTCCTTTTGCTATTGGTCCCTAAGGGCATGTTACTGGCTCCTTTTTCTTTATTGCTCCCATCTTCCCTTTGCCCCTCCTGGTGAATTAAAAAAATAAATAGAACACATTTTAAGGATGACAACAGTAATAATAAAGCCAGGAATTGCTTTCCAGCTAAATGCACTGATTGGAAGTCCTATTGAAAATAGCATAAACCTAATTGAAGTAGTCAACCCCTCCCATATAGGTCATGCTATGCTCTATTAAAATGAAGGTAAAACAAAGCTTATGACATTTCTGCATTTCCCAGACTCACTTTTCCTAAGACATATCAATAGTATTGACAATAGTATTGCATTGTGCTCCCTAGTGACCCAGCCTGTCATCTTGTGGTCCTGGATAATTCTTTCTTAATGAAACCTTATCGTGTCCTTTACCTATAACAATCAACAGAAAAATAATTATGTTTCAACATATAGAAATCAAAAATTTGAAATAAATCAAAATTGTAGCAATTAACTAACCAGTAACACTGATCATTTAGATAATGTGGATGTTCAGTACCCGCCTATTGTGGCTTGTTAAAGATGCAAATACATTTTCTAAATTTATGAAAATATACGAATTGCTGAAGAAATGTCTGATGTGAAATTATCAGGAAAGTTGGGATTATATATAAGGATTTATTATTTGATTCCATTTTGAATAATTTAAGTAGTCTCTCTTCAAGAGTCATTATTTGGTCCTAAGCTGTATTACTGAAGTTTCTTATATTCCATGGAACTGACTATCAGATTTGATGGCAAAGCACTAGCAGCTGGGAAACTGCTCTTTCTCTCCCCTCTCATTTCCCAAACAATGTTTGCACTGATTAATACTATGCAACAAGACATGACGCAGAGATTGTGTTGGCATTGTGTTCTGATGACCCCACACATTGTGTGCGCTCTGTGGTTCCTTTTGCTGTTCATAGTTATATGGGTTTATCAGAAATTACATGTCAGGCTCCCGATGAGTGTAATTGTATACTGATTGTGTATAGTTTTTTAAACCTCATTATTAGCCTTGTATGCAAACCAAATAAAAGGAAAGTTTAAAAAAGGAGAAAGAAAATAGCCTCCACTGGACGTCATGTCAGAGCCCAGGTGTTTGAGCCTGGATGCAGGGGGGAAACAAAATGTTCTCTCAGGGACATCTGCAGCAGCCATGTGTTTGAAAAAGGCCCTAATGAATGGAGGGGGAAGGAGAGAAGTGGTTAGGGCGTGGGGGGAGAGCTCGGTGGCTCTGCTTTCTTCTAACTCTGTTCTCCTTGCATGCACGATTCATTTAATAACAAGGCAGGGAGGACACTGAGGGATGCAGTGTGTGTGTCCTCGTTCATTTTAACTTTCATTAATTGGTGCCCCCATGGCAATTTCTCTGAGTTCTGACCCTCTACTTAGAATCACTCTTTTAATGGAAAAACGAAAACAAAAACACCTCAACTATGCAGCTACAAACTCGGGGAAAATAGGCACAGGAAGAGTGATGAAATGAACAGTGCTTTCTTTCTCTTCCCAGGGCTCTGCCCTTCCGCCCATTTACACCTGAGCAATTTATTGGACATTTTCAAGACAGTTATTATCCAGGATGTGCATTCTTTGGACTCACAAGCAGGAAGCTCAGCAGGGAATGTTGAAGTATTACATACCAAGGATGAGGGCCATTACAATTAGACTCATCTCTAATGTGGGAAGTACTTAGTTCTCTTTTAAAAACCTTTAATCAGTATACAGTGGTTCAGTACACAGATGTTAGCACCAGTGTGAGGGCTCTCTAATTGTAATTTAAGTTATCCCTGCCTTAGGGCTCCAATCAAATTATTAGACTGTTGCAGTGAATCTGTGGCTCTTGGTTGCACCTTGCAAGGGGGTATTTTCTGGAATGACAAGAAACAGTGGTTTCTCCTGGGAAGCAAATGTACCATTATGGACTTATTAGGTCCTTGATTAGATCCACAGCTTATAAGTGAGTAGATATTTCAAGAGAAAATATTGCAGTTTATTTCAATCTGCCTCACTCAGCCCATTGGATTGTGGAAAGGAAAGTAAATGAAATAGAACTAAAGGAAACATACATTCAATTTTTTAAAAGAGTGGTTGTAAAATTTATTAATCAATTCTTATACATTGTCACTAGCTCTTTATGCATTAAAGGTTAATGTTTTTAAAATGTGTTTGTTTGTTTGGTGTTTTTTCTCAATCCCTAAACTTGCTTTCTATTGAAAATTTTCTGACTGGACTGCTAAGACTCAAAGAGTTAAGTATTCAGAGCGACAATTAATTAATTAAACGGTCCTAGAAAGTAACCTCTCAAGTCTCCTTCCTGAAATTCATGTTGATCTGATTTGCTTTAATAAGTGACTTGCCATTGAACTAGTTTTACGTACTTTAATTTGAAGATAATTACAATACTATAATTCACATTTCAGATGCACATTAACTTTTCAAAAGATATCAAGCTGGATACCTCTACCTAGCATTGTGTTTATTTTTTAGTATAGTGTAACCCGAAGAATAATTATCTGGTTGTAGTAATATCTTTGAAGTTCTTTCTATTACTAGGCATTTATTTGATTTTAATTGTAGAACCATTGGCCATATTGAGTTCATTTCCTGTTCATGTTGATTTCATGAATCTCTCCATTAGTATTCAATTGCACAGTAATTAGTCATTAGTTCACCGTGATGTCTTCAAGCATGTGTACACTTACATTCTCATTTTCCACTCAGTTTCTACAGTCATATTTGAATTTTCTATTTCTTGACGAAACGAAGGCCATGATAAGGAAGACAAAATGCTAGATGATGAATTGATTAAACATTTTGCCAAAAGGCCCCTAGTCGAGGCATGCAAAAGCTGGATGCATTGAAAATGAAATAAGTGGCAGCTGCCTAGCCATAATACTGAAGTCACTGAGATGTCAAAGCCTGGGATCTGAAGCATTTGTGATCAGAGGCCAGATAGAAGCTATTTAGTGAAACTTCAGCACGATGTTTGACCTCTGTATGCACCTGGCTAATTCTGATTAGAGCATCTTCAATTTCTGAAGAAAGGTTAAATTCCCAACTTGTTACTAAGCTCCAATAATGTATTAAATGTTGCCATTTTAACTAACTGTTCAGCTTTACAGATCTATTTTCCTTTATAAGAGAAAGTGTTTTTCAAAAAAAATGTTGTCAATGGATTAATTAATTCCAAATTTGCTGTGTTTTTAGCTCATATTTTATCTGAGATATTCGTTTAGCTCCCATGAAAAGTAAATATGTCATCTGTCATAGTCTGTCACAAGCTCGCAATTTAAATCCATTAGAAAATTGTTCTTGCTTTTTATTTGAGCTGGCTTCACATTGTTGTCCTAATTAAATTGGAGTCTTATATCATTTAAATGTTAGACTTGAGAATGAAATTATTTCTGTTGAGGTGATAATGGCAGTCCTCTTGGCAGAGCTCAAAAACACTGCTTTCAGACTAGGTGAGTCAGTGTTCTAGTTGCCATACCTGCTTCATACAGGTTTCCATTTGCATTTCTTCCCTAAATGAAATGAGAGACCCTAAGTTGAATAGTCTCTTCCCAAATAGATTAGTTCTGCAGTATCTATTCCTGTGCCCTATTTTTGTTTCTTCTTATTAGTCCAATTAGTATTTTAATTTTTATAACTTGTTTAAACAAAATACTTTGCACAGTAGTGTGTATAATGCTTCTCAGACTAATGTGCATGTGAATCTCTTGGGGACCCTGATAAAATGCAGAGTCTGGTTTAGCAGGTCTGGGGTGGCCCCAACATTCTGCATTTCTCAGAAGCTCCCAATGGAAGCTGGCGCGGCTGGTCCATGTTCTACACTTTATGCAGCACGAATGCAAAATGATTAGAGGCAAATGAGATGAATCAGAATTGGTATCTTCTCACCTACCTCTTTTTGAGAATTGAAAAATCACTGTCAAATTTTAGAAGTTTTAACCGCAGTTGTTATTTTGATGTGAAACTTTGCTAAGATTTTGTTTTTTATTATGTGTTAAGCTTTAACATCTTATGTTTGATCACTTTAGAAGCAACTGGCTTTTGTAAGAGGAATATATATTGCTTCAAACTCACCCTCCTGACTTAAACATACTCATTGCAGCAGGTTTTTACATATATTAAACTTAACATTTATAAGATAGCAGCAGGTATATTACTTCTGCACCTTTTTTATAGGAAAAATTACCTTTAATTTTTGTAAACATCTAGGCTTAAGAAATTAATTTTCATCTCTAAATTTAACAGGGTGAATCCACAGAATAATATCCAATAAGTTAATGATAAGGGATGCCAATTTGAGAATCATAAGAAACTGCGGAAATTCCCAGTAATCAAGGTGGTTTAACTTAAATGTCTGTCGAATGTGTGTGTGTGTTTTATTTGGAAAACTAAATTAGATCAATGAAACAGTTTATTTTTCTGGGCATGAAGTCTTGGCTTTTGAATTCACTTCTGCATATAGTCTCAACTGTAAATTGCTCTCAGAATTGAATTATAGTCTATAAAGGTTCCCAAATCTATTTGGAAAACTCTTTAAATTTTCTCTAACTTTTGGGAAGCCAATGTGAATAAGCATAATTATTACCCATTTGTAAAGCAGAACATTCTTGGCCTTCATCTTTTCCTGTCTCTTTTCCTCCCTGCCTCTCTTTCTCTCCTCCCTTTAATTCTTCTTTTCCTTCTTCTTTTCCTACTTCCCTATCCCTACCCTCAACTCTCCTCCCTTCTTTCTCCTTCTCTTTTTTATTATTTTTAATTTTTTCATTGCCAATATTCAATATAACTTTTCTTTCTTTTTTCTTTTATGTGTTTGTTAGATGAAAATTAATTATATCAGTATAGGAAGATTGGAAAATTTCCAAATTATGATCAGCCCATGAAACTTATTTTTCAAACTTTTTTTTCTTATAGCATGAAACCAAAGGAAATGTTTTATAAATTTCAGATATACTCTGGGAAGTTGGTTCACATCCATGCATCTGTTTCTGGTTAGATAATATGTAAACTTTGAAGGAAATACTTTAGAAAAAATTTGATATAACATTATTTCAATTTTAGATACAATCATTTTAAAACTTGAATAAGACCCAAAACCCAATGAAATGGATTAGGGAAAGAGAAAAAATCAAAACGATAACAAAATACTTGACTCATCTCAGACTTTAGAGCCCAAGAAGGCTATAAGTAAATAAGGTGTAGTATGTTTTATGTAAAGGTAGGTGGTATGACAGAAACAAGGTGTCCCAAAAGATAGCAAATATATCAAAGAGACATTGATGGAGACATCCATCTGCCTCTTCCTACCTTTTTTATTCTTCCTACAATTTTTTATTCTTTCTGAGCCTAAACTTTTTAAACTATTAAGTGAGATAATTACTAACTCCAAGTGTCCATTTGAATTAAGTAAAATAATATAATCCTCCCAAGCATGAATATTAACACATATTTTTGGATTTCTTATCTCTGGAAATATAGCAGAAAACGAAATAGAAAAATATTTCTCATATAGCTTGCATTTTAATAAGAGACGACAGAAAATAAGCAAATAAATGTAATATATGCTATGGAGAAAAAGCCAAAAAAAAAAAAAAAAAAAAAAAAGGCGGGGGGAAGAATAGGGGAGGCTAAGGTGCCAGGTGGAGAGATGGTAATTTTAAGTAAGGTCACCAAAAAGATAGCATTTGAACAGAAGTCTCACTGGGAACAGTGTTCAAGGCAGGGAAACAGCAAGTGCAAGGGGCCTGAGGCAGAAGAGTGCTTGGCATTTAGATGCCAAAGGCCTGGATGGCCAAAGTGGAATAAGTGGGCAAGGAGACCAGAGGAAAAGAAAGTCAGGGAGGTGCCTGTGAGGCCAGATCATGCTGGACCTTGTGGGTTATTTTAAGGACTCTGGTTTTTATCTTAAAATGATGGAAACCTGTTGGAAGTTTTGAGTAAGAGAATAACAAGATCTAATTCTGTTTTCAAAAGGGGAACTCCCTCTGCAGTTTCGTGTCAGCGGAGGTGTGAGAAGAGTAGTCAGATTCTGCAGGATTTGCTGTTGGATTGGATGTGGAGTGTGAGAAAAGAGATGAGTCAAGGATTTAGATATTTTTTGGCCCGAGAAACTGGAGAAAAGGAGTTGTTATTCAATCTGTGGCAGAAACAGGTGTGGGGAGGCAGGAAGATCCAAGTTGAGTTAACCTGTATTAAAATTTGAGAAGCCTATAGGATATTCCAGTGAAACTATGAGCTGGAAGTTTAGCAAATGTGTTGGTTTGGGGCTCAGCGGAGAGGTGCAGGCTGAATATGGAAAACCATGAGAAGTCGCTGATCCTTTTTTTTTTTTTGTTCTTGACACTGAGTCTCACTCTATCACCCAGGCTGGAGTGCAGTGGCATGATCTCAGCTCACTGCAACCTCCTCCTCCCGGGTTCAAGCGATTCTCGTGCCTCAGCCTCCCAAGTAGCTGGGATTACAGGTGCCCGCCACTATACCTGACTAATTTTTGTGTTTTTAGTAGAGACAGGCTTTCACTATGTTGGCCAGGTTGGTCTCAAACTCCCGACCTCAAGTAATTAGCCTTGCCTTGGCCTCCCAAAGTGCTGGGATTACAGACTTTGAAAAGATATGTTTCCATGGGGTTGTGGGAAGGAGAGCACTTGTTACACAATAGGTGTTTAACAAACATATGAGTTGTCCTACTTTTCTCTTTTTCTTTCACCTTCTAACAGTCTCATGCCATTTTTTTATAGATAGCTAGATATAAGTAGCATCCAGATAGTAGATTATTTGTTATGTGCATGTGTGTTAGTCTGTTCTCATGCTGCTAATAAAGACGTACCCGAGACTGGGTAATTTATAAAGAAAAAGAGGTTTAATGAACTCATAGTTCCACATGGCTGGGGAGGCCTTACAATCATGGCTAAAGGTGAAGGAAGAGCAAAGGCACATCTTACATGGTGGCAGGGAAGAGCTTGTGCAGGGGAACTACGCTTTATAAAACTATCAGATCTCGTGAGACTTATCCACTATCACAAGAACAGCACAGGAAAAACTTGCCCCCATGATTCAAATACCTCCCACTGGGTCCTGTGGGAATTATGGGAGCTACAATTCAAGATGATATTTGGGTGAGGACATAGTCAAACCATGTTACCATGTGATTATGTGTTTACTTCATTTCTTCTAAAGACTTGTCATTCTGTATCTATTGGCTATAGTCTCTATTTCTTGATTTAAAACAGTTTCGGAGCATACCTTCACTTGAACTAAGCCATATCTTGTATTTTCTCTCCTCATGAGTATACCATAATTCTTGTCTTCACAAGTGTTTATTAATAGACCATCTGGATTGCGAGGTGCTATTATGTAAGCAAGTTAAGCAAACTTGATGGACCTTTAGGTCTTTGCCCTTGAAGAACTTTTAACCTCATGCTAATAGGCTCATAACCAACAGGCTATTTAGATGCTTAAATAAACACTGAAAAAAATGCACACAGATTACAAAAAGTGTCTAATATTGACAGATGCAAGTGATATTTTAAGATTTTTAAAAATGTGTTGATCAACATAGCGAATGATAGAATATTAGACCATCTGGAGATTCTTTACCTATTGAATTATTCGAAATGTAATAATACTCAATTTTGCTTCTCCTCTCTGTTGACATTGTTTTCCCATGTGGCATCCATGTTGGTCTATGTGCGTGGGTTTATAGCATGCATATGTTTTCATTTTACTTAGTGATTTCAGAGCTTTTGTGTTCAGCATGTCTCTATATCCATCCTTTACATGTGGCCCACTCACATTTCCCCAGTTCAGAAGGAGCACAAAGCTCAGAGTGTCATGATTATTTGCTAATGAAGCATTTAGGTTGGAAATTTGCCCTCAGGAAAACACAGCATACTGAGTGGAATCATGTTTTGATGAAACCTTTTGTTGAGTGAAACTAATTTCTCTATAATGAACATCTATATGTATTAGTTTATTTCTTCTACAAGTGTTAATTTTCATGTTCTGTAGTTATATAGAGAGTGCTGCTTGAAAACACAATATATAGTCATGCATAGTAATCATTTATTACTTTATAAAACACTTATGGTCCTAGAAGAAACTCCTTTGTTAAAAGAATCACATTCTTTTAACAAAATAATATAAGATTATGTATTATATTAGATTATGGGATTATATTATCTTTGTCAATTTTTATTTAAAACTTTGAAAATGATTTTAGGGCATCTTCTTTTCTGATGCAAATCAAATTAATTATATCTAGAATTCTATTTCTAATGAAGATTCTCAGAAAAACTAAAACCGCTCACCTTGCCTTATGACCTCATTCTAGTCAGGATAGCCTGACGTTTGTAAGAAGAAGTCTAAATTCACCATTGAATAACACAACATGGCAAAGTTTTGTTACTCCTTGATGTAGTCCAATTATAATAGAATGCAGGGAGGGGTGCTTCCCTTCTCTGTCATTTGGGGACCCACATTCTTTCCACCCAGTGGTCCATCCCACTCTGTCTCCCAAAGACTCAGTGTTCTTGGTGGGATCCTTTCTATCCTGACACTGAGGATAGACGACAAGGAAATAGCATGGCGGACTGGTAAGAGTTTTTATATGCAAAGCCTAGAAATAGCACCTTTCATTTCTGTACATGCAGATACCTATCTGCTTGGCTAGAACTCAGCTGTGTGGCTGTATCTAACTGCAGGAGTAGCCCAGAAAGGTGGTTTAGTTGGGTGCCAAAAAGAGGTGAATACAGATATGTCTGAGTCTTAGCAATCTGCCACAGACCCTATTAAATTAGAAACCAGAAACACTCACAGTGGTGGACCTCTCCGCATTCTGCTATTTTCTCTTAATGATACTGGTGCCCCCACCTCTGTTCTCTTCTGCTATTTACCAAATTATATAAACTGTGAAATGGGAAGGAATTGCACACTAACCTAAAACAGACAAAGAAAATAAAATAATTTTTATTTAGGAAAATCTTCATAACATATATTGGTCTCTTACTGTTTGCTGTGAAGATTAATCTCAGTACAATAGGTCCTTGAATAACATTTTGTTCAACATTATTTCATTATAATGTTGATGAGAAAAAAAAAAAAAAGGATTCCTATCCGGGACCACTGTCTGTGTGGAGTTGCATGTTCTCGCCTTGTCTGTGAATGTTTTCTCCAGGTGCTTGTTTCCTCCACATCTGAAAGCTGTGTACATGTGGAGAGTGGACGTGTCTAAGTGGTCCTGATGTGAGCGAGTGTAGGTGTGTATGTGAGTGTGCCCTGCCATGAGATGGCATCCTGGCCAGGGCTGGTTCCCACCACACCCCCTGAGCTGCTGTGATGGGCCCTGGCCATCCATGACTGAACTGGAATAAGCGGGTAAATCATTATCTTACTTGTTTTTATTTTTTCTTAAATGTTTGTAGAACTCACATTTATTTCCACATTTAATATCAGAAGTGTTTTGGGCAATTTATTTACAAGTTAGGTGATGTTTTGTGACCAGAAATATGCTGTAGGAATTTAACTCTTGTTTTTTATCAATTAGCCTGTGGGAAAGTTGGTTTCATTATATATCATTTTACTTGAAGTCAACGTTTCCAAGAACCCATCCGTAAAGTTATATGGGGACTTAGTGTATTTAGCTTGTGTTTCCCTGTATCACAGACTGACATCTATTAAAAATAAGCTCCAGCATACCATGCAGGCTTGTGCAATTCTGAGAAGGACATTCTGGTATAAAGTTCTATTGTGTTCCTTAGTGAAAATAGACCTGAAATTAAAATTGATTGAACAGCTACCATGTAGGTACCCTGGTAAGTCCTTTACGAATACTAATCTTATTTAGTCCTCAAAACAACATCACAACTCTGTGATATGGGATTATCCCTTATTTGGAAGGAGAGGAAACTGCTTTGACTAAAATACAGATCTCTTTGGCTATAAAACCATGCACTTGCCACAACAGGGGTGTTCATTGAATGATCCTCCCCTCCCTACCCTCCATCTCCAAATTTCTTCAATGGTTGAAGGCCCTAGGCAAAGTTCATATTTGACAATTTAGACGGAAGTAATTGGTTACCAAAACCATCAAATTTACTAAGTATAGATAGGCTGAGCCTGTAGTCAAACCAGTGTACTCAAACCAGGGATTAGAAAATAGCTTAAAACAGTTCGGGAAGTCCTATAAACATAGAAGGAGATCACAGATATTCTGCATATTTTAAAATAATTACCTTAAAAAATAAATAAGAAAAATGAAGTTAGTGCTGTTTTCCTAAATATTGGACTCTTTTCCAATTGATTTTTTTCTTCTCTTTTCTTCTCTCTCTCCCTGATTTATATTCTCTATCACTGCTGACAAAAGAAACAAAAGAAAAAAGGAAATAATAGAAAAGATTACTTTTCCTTTCTCATGGACTCCAAATAAAATGGACATGGTATTAACTCCTATAATGATTTGCTCTTTGCTTCCATCTGCATATCTGATCTAATTATACTAATAAAAGAAGAAGGCAAAGGGAGGTATTATACTAACAAGTGAAGTTTTTAACTTGCACAAGAAACATTTATTCCCTCCGCTCTCCACTCCCCTTTAAACAGCTATTTTGCATCCCTTGATGCACAGCAGGGGGAGTGGCATTTGCCACCCCATGGCAAAATGGATCTGCATGCCTCTGTACATAAAACTGGCCCACGTGTGATTTAGCTTTGAGTTGTATTGTGTTTCTTATACTAATATAATATTGTTCTAGTGCTTGCCCCTGATTAAAGAAATACATAAATAAATAATTTATAATTTAATTAATAAGGTATAATATGCAAAGCACAGTAATTTCAAACAGCTTGTAATGTCTCTAATGTACTTTCAATTTTTTATTTTACATAAGGGCTATATTCATTATGTGGTTATGATAAACATACTAATGAATTTTATTACAGGAACAAATTTAAACATGTAAATGAGATCAAATAGTATTAAAATGCAAACGATGGTGAAACTTATTACAAACTAACCTTGCCAACATACATGGAATGATGTTATTTTAAAACTTTGCAAGTTGTATCCCTTAAACAAAGACAGTGCCTTTTACAATGTCCCTGAACATAAGAATTTGTGAACTGCATGCTTTATTCTCATATGAACTCCCCAACTAAAAAAAGAAAAAAAAGTTAACTAGAATCCAGGGTTTGCATGTAACTTTGGATGACAATTAAAATCCCTTTTCTTGTTCCAGTGAACAGTAATCTGTGCATAATTACATTCAAATGAGATATTAGCATTTTTTGTGCTTACTCTTTGTTAATTGCAGAGTTCACTCACCATGGTGATGCTTTTGATGGAATCAGGCAACCTTATTGACCTGATGCCGTAAGGCGTGTTGGGAAATTCTGCTGTATTCTTCATTTTTTTTTTATTTTGGCATTTTGAGGAGTCCTGCTGCTTTTATTACATTCCTGACACTTTTGTTAATAAATCATTGCAAAGTTAATGAAAATTGCATTCAGGCATATCCAAAATAATTGTGTCCTTTGTCATGCTAATAAATTGAAAGATGTTGATCCAATGGGCGAATGCATGCCCATTATGGAGAAGTTTGTGATATGGGTGCCTGTTGCACTCACACTTCTTCCTTGGCATATCATTCCATGTAAAATGTGAAAGAGGAAAACAAACCTCAATATGTTTTATTTCATATTTTATGCAATGAGCCTTTAATTAAGTCAGCAAATCGGCGAATTATATCTACATGGAAAGACAGAAGTATTTGTATTATGATTCATGAAAGGTCGTTAATATCAATAGACATCAGCAACAGTCTAATGTCAGACTCATGAAAACATAAAAACCATGTTTAACTGACCTTTCTCTTATGCCTAGGAATTTTGCCACATTTATATATGACCCACTTGATTTAAAAATCACAGTAATAACCGACCATTCATTTCCCAAGGTTCCTCCTATACCAATTTAGGAAGAAAATGAAGAAATGTGACTTTTATTAAAAAAATGGCCTTGTTGGCAAAGCATTAGATCTTTTCATTCACTAAGCCTTAAGTGTGTAAGGGTGCAAGTGAGTGTGTTTGAGGGACGAAAACATAGTCACACCCATACACACTGTGAAGCAGGTTTGACTGTTCTAGGTGAGGAAGAATATTCAGTTCAGAAAAATTTAAACTCTTATTAAATTGTGGATATATATGTATGTATGTATGTATGTATGTATGTATGTATGTATGTATGTGTTTTTTTTTAATTTATCTCAAGGAAGAACTCCAAGTAATTGTTGTCTTGGGGAGTTCTTAATTTATGCACTAGACCGTCATGCTGATTTTAGGTAGGTATTTATTCTGCTATTCAATCAAAAAGCATAGTTTCCATAACAACTGCCACATCAGATGAAACGTACAGCTTGGCATTTGAAATACAGGACTTCTTAGGAGATATGCTTCCTGACATATTGTGTTGAACTTGTGTTCCTTTCATTCTCTTTTAAGCTAGCAAGATCTGTGTTTCTATAAAGGACCATCGCAGTTTTGCATAATTATTACAATCCATCTGCACATTTCCAGGATTTATATTAAAGTAATTAAAGCCATTTTGTATTAGTGGGTGCTGTGTGGAACCGGCTTGGATGCAGGATTCTAAAAGTTCCCACTTGCCTGCTTGCTGTGCTGTAATTTGGAGAACAGAATGTTCCGTAAATGAGGTTTGGGAATACTACATTTTTTTTCTTTCTTTTCTTTGCAAAGTTACTTTTTTTCCTCCAGTGGAAAATGGAATAAAAGGTTCACCTAGGGACTGGAGTTAATGTAGTCCTTCTGCCTAGGGTTAAAAAAGAGCAAAATCACAGCTAGCAACATTGTGCAAACCCTAATATATTTAGCTTTTTCTATGGAGAAATAATAAGCCTGTGTTTCTAAGGCAACTTTCTTCCAAGGAGCAGCAGGCAATTTAATTTATATTCTCATTTTCCCCAGCTGCATTTGTTCAAGATAAACGAGGGCTAATATTATTAACCCCATTTTGTGGATGGGATGATTGAGGCAGACAGATAATGTTGTAGAAAGCAGATAATGAGGAAGATAATGTTGTACTGGGCAGTGTGGAGACACACCTCAGCAGGAGTAATAACTAATACCTGTTATATCAGACCCACTGAAAGAACTGAAAGTGCAATACTGCATTTGCTGAGAAAAATCGTGTAAGTTCCATATACTTTCAAATGGCTAGTTTGGGATAGACTTACCACTTCTGGCTTAGGCGTGAATCCTTGGCATCTCTGTTGAGGTCTGCAAGGCTGTTTGATTCTTAGCATTCAGGATCTATTTCACAGGAATATGTGATTCTTCTGAGTGGGCCACAGGAAGGCTCCGAGGAGACCATACTATCCAATTAAGAAGGCAGCATTCTTAACAAAAAAAGTTAATGCACATTTAAAAATAAATTAAGGGTACTAAAACTGTTTCCCAACTGGAGAAAAATGATTTTTTCTTCTTAGAGCTTACTCTTAGTATTAAAACTTCCTTTACTGTGAGAGAAGCGAATGGGTGGTGCTGAGCACTTTCTTTCCTGAGCCACTTGTCTGCCAGACCATTGTTGTCATGCCCCCTAATAAATGATTATTAACTGATCTTTATGATCCCATCATACACCTATAAGGCTAGATGATGATGAAAATTCTTTGTCAGAAACAGTAACATCCACAGAATTGATGAGATGTGGAATCCTGACTTCTGCTGCAACAGTGGAACTGAGATATTAGGGTGTCCTGAAGCAAGAGGTTAAAAGTACCTGGTCATGGTGTAGATAAAGGTTAAGCATACAGACCTTGAAATCAGACAGAACTGCTTAATGTACCATTTACCTGCTGTATGCTTTGAATCAGTTACTTAATAGTGCTGAGACTTGTCTCTTCTTAAAAAAAAGAGAATAAGAACTTGCTCATATTTGGGAGGCTGAGGGAAGTGGATCCCTTGAGGCCAGGAGTTTGAGACCAGCCTGGGCAACATGGCAAAACCCTGTCTCTACAAAAAATACAAAAATAGCCAGGCATGGTGGTGCGTGCCTGTAGTCCCAGCTATTCGGGAGGCTGAAATGGGGGATCACTTGAGCACGGGAGGTCGAGGCTGCAGTGAGCTGTGATTGTGCCACTGTGCTCCAGCCTGGGTAACAGAGTGAGACCCAGTCTCAAGAAAAGAAAAAAGAAGAAGAAAAAAAGAACTTGCTCATGGGGTTGCTATAAGTGTTTTGTGAAACAATATTTGAAAAATGCTTAGCACATTGCCTGACACATAGCAAAGACTCAAGAAATGATAGCTTTTACGATTGTCATCATTATTCATACATTTTAGAACCTACCAATTTGAATTTTATTTGACTTGCTATTTTTTTCTTCTTCTTTTTTACCTAGTCTATCTTTTGAAGGTTTTCATTGTTGTTGTTGGTGGTGTTTAACAAGAAATAATTAACTTATTTAGTTAGTAAAGTAGGCAGAATAAGACAGAACTCAGGTTTAACAATACCATGACTGTTAGCTATATGATGGTGGAAGGTGAGAAACCTTAGCTGTATTTTTGTTTTCTACTCAGATCACATTCATTAAACTTCTGCAGCTGAGAAGGGATAGTGTAGGTGACTAGAAGGAGGAATAGTGTAAGATCTCATAGTGAGATTTCAGAAAGTAAACTTTGGGCATGATAGTTCGCACCTGTAACTCCAGCACTTTGGGAAGCCAAATGAGAGAATCATTGAGCCCAGGAGTTCAAGACCAGCCTGGGCAATTTAGTGAGACCCCATCTCTACAAAAAATAAAAACAAAAAATAGCTGGGTATGGTGTGGTACATGCCTATGGTCCCAACTACTCAGAAGGTTGAGGGAGGAGAATTGCTTGAGTCTGGGATGCTGAGGATGAAGTGAGCTAGGATAGTGTCACTGCACCCTAGCCTGGGTAATAGAATGAGAATTTGTCCAAAATACCAAAAACAAAAAAAGAAAGTTAACTTCTCCACAAACTCTAGAACCTAACCTGGAGAGAGTCCTAAAGCTTGAAAGAGGAAATTTAGAGAAAGGAGATTTGAGATACAGTTTCAAGAGTACCTACTGAAATTATATAACTTTCCACTACAGTAAATTTTGAAACAAATTTAAAGAAGCTTTAAACTCATTTCATGGGTTTTAGATCCACATTAAGTAACCACCAAAAATGGGTAGGATTAGGAGTCATCCTAAATGTGGCAAAGGGTCAGTGGAATGGGGTCTGAAGGCACAAGGATAAGAACAAGGAGGGGCATTTGATGCATAAAATGCTTCTGGTACCTTGCCTGGCCCCAGAAGCAGAATGCCAGGCTGACTAGATCATCGTCAGACCCAGTATGTATTACATTTCTGATATTCTCAACAGATTGTCTATTGGATTATAACCAGGTAATTCTTCCAAAATAATTTAGACAGAAGCAGATATACACACAGTCGTAGTGAACATTACCCCAAATAGCTTTATCTATCTACGGTCTGTAAAGGCAAAATGCAATACAAATGAAAGGTTTGCAAAAGTTTTGATTGGGAGTGGAGGAACTCTTGCTGCATTAACGTGTGGGAATAAAAAGAGTTCCAAATCTAGCAGTGCCTATTTTCTGTTCTGGAAAATATAGAAAATAACTTGCCTTGCACACACCTCCTCTTCTCTCTCTCTCTCTCCTCTTTTTTTTTTTTTTTTAATTATATAGGTTTTGCTCATCCCAAACTGCCACTTTGGAATGATTGACTTGTCTGATACTTCTGTGCTTCAGTACACGTCTTATTGCCTGCAATCTACTTTATGATGTATTGGTGAGATTGGTCCTTTTTTTGCACACAAAATCATCAAAGTCCAAATTATTTTTGGACAAATAGAACCACCAAATAACAAAAATTTCAATTTATGAGTTCTTAAAATATAAATGAATACTTTCTACTCATTTAGTAATTTTCATTCAGAATATTTGTTTTCAAGCATATCTGTTTTATGAGGTTATTCAGGGCTTAGCTCTATAAAGGACAAGTGTTAGATGTGGGAAATATTAAAGAGATGAACCATACTTAGCATAGTAGAAAATATTATAGAATTGCAGTTGCAAGGCCTGGTTTGTAATCTCTGCTTACTTCCACCTTTCAAATTCACCCTCTGCAGGCTATTTAGCTTCTTCATTTTCTTCATTTGGGAAAATGTAGAAATATTATCTGAGGTGTTCACCATGTCATAATTTGTTCATAATTTGTCATAAAACGCTCAAAATTTTTTAATTCTGTGGAGTTTTATTGTTTTTATTGTTTGTTATTGTTTTAAAAAATTGATCTTATTGAACAAAACCTCTTTTGGGTTCTACAACTTTAAATCAATGCAGCAGGCAGCAATGGAAACAGATCTCTGATAGAAATTCAAAAAGAAAAACTCATTAGAACACCACGTCTTCTGGTATGCATAGTAACACTTATATCATGTTGTTCCTCTGCTCAAATAACCTTTGCTGGCCCTTCTCACATGTGTAGGTGTTAGCCTTCACCTCCAACCTTGTGTCTCTTCTCTTCTGTTGCCCCTCTGGGACACTATCTATGTGCCCCAGACCAGTTGAACAGCTTGCCATTCTCTGAATAGTTCATGGACTTTTTTTTTTTGGCTCCCCCTTCTTTGTTGCTGGTAAAATTGTGTACTTCTTTTTTTTTTTTTTTTTTAGGCGGAGTCTCCCTCTGTCGCCCGGACTGGAGTGCAGTGGCTGGATCTCAGCTCACTGCAAGCTCCGCCTCCCGGGTTTAGGCCATTCTCCTGCCTCAGCCTCCCCAGTAGGTGGGACTACAGGCGCCCGCCACCTCGCCCGGCTAGTTTTGTATTTTAGTAGAGACGGGGTTTCGCCGTGTTAGCCAGGATGGTCTCGATCTCCTGACCTCGTGATCCGCCCGTCTCGGCCTCCCAAAGTGCTGGGATTACAGGCTTGAGCCACCGCGCCCGGCCCAAAATTGTCTACTTCTATCTTGACTAACTTTAAATTTTTTATAATACTCATCTTTCCTAATTCCCTTGCCACATTTTATGTTTTTTGAAGCTAATGTCTCTCATCTACCCTGGCACTTGGAACACTGTGACACATTACAGACAATCAACAAATATTTGCTGGAAAATGACTAGGAATCCATAAAGTGTCTAGTGATTTCAGATCTATAGAACACATTCTACAAGCCAGTGAAGTATCTTAGGTTTGATGACTTTTGTGGAAGATAGATGTTAATATTCTTCTGGAATTCTTTGCTCTGTATTTGGAGGACATCAGCAGATCTCTTATCTTGAATTGGGCCACTCTCAACAACTCTGATGTGGTAGCTAGAGGGTCCACATTTTACATTTTTCTTTTAATTTTCTAACTTATCAAGGCATAAGAATTTCCTGGAGGTTTTTCTACTAGTTCATACATTATCATATTCAAGATATGTCATGATAAGCTACCACCCAGGAAGGCAAAATTTTGATATCTTGTTCATGGATAGCAGAAATCTGAAATCTTAAATGGAAGGGATTAATTCAGAGTATTGCTCAATGAATGGTGACCAAATGTCTGTGTTAGCATCCATCATTAATGAAGAGCATTTGATTAGCTTGGAAAAGGCCAGGTTTGCTATGACCTTCCACAGAAAGAAGAACAAGAGGGTGGACAAATGCAAGTATTGGATCTGGGAGTTTCAAACATTCTTTATTTCCAGTATTCACGTAGTATCTAGAGTGGTTTTTCTTACCACTGGGCTTCAGTACTAGCAATGGTATAGCCTGTTGGATTCCTGTACATACTTCTTCAATACTTCATTGTAAAAGGGGTGCAAGATGCTTTTTAATAATTCTTTAAACTTACCACATATCTTAATATTGAGTGAAGCAGGGTTACTGGGAAACATATATATTATTATTAATTAGAATTTGTGTTTGTATTTAGTCAAGCACCGGGAGAATGCTCTTTTTCATATTCTATTTAGTTTGCTTCAAGGAGTAATGATGCTTCTCAGCATCTGAATCTCAAGAGAGCTGAAAGACTGGCAACATATACGTCATTATGTCCCACAGTGTCCATTTCAAATACAGAATCTTCTTAAGACCTGGAATGAGAGCTGTGTTAATTGCTTACACAAATATTGACTTAACACTTTTTTTTTTCTTTTTTTTTTTGAGATGGAGTTTCATTCTTGTTGCCCAGGCTAGAGTGCAATGGCGCGATCTCAGCTCACCACAACCTCTGCCTCCTGGGTTCAAGAGCAATTCTCCTGACTCAGCCTCCCGAGTAGCTGGGATTACAGGCATGTGCCACCACACCTGGCTAATTTTGTATTTTTAGTAGAGATAAGGTTTCACCATGTTGGTCAGTCTGGTCTCAAACTCCCAACCTCAGGTGATCCACCTGCTTCAGCCTCCAAAGTGCTGGGATTACAGGCATGAGCCACCGTGCCTGGCCAACACTTTAGTTTTTAAACTGTACCCTAACTTTGACAGTGGAAAATTTTATGTAAGTGTATCAACAAGCAGATAGGAGATGAGCAGGCCTCTAAAATAGGTGTTCTTTGAGACAAAAGCTCCTCTGCACAAACCTCATGTGTTGAGTAGGAAGTTTAAGAAGTTTAAGAAGGAGAAAGGTAGTAAAGGGGACCCCCTTGGCCCCGCTGATATACCTGTAACATGAGGAAAAACTTGAGTTTGGGTCTCATCTTAGAAACTTGGCCCCTAATGTATTTAAGTCAATCTTAGCATTCTGGTGCATCACAATATACAAAATGATGAATGGATTATAAAGTGTTTAGGTCTCAGAATACATATATTGACACAGTTCTTGAGAAGCAGCAGATCTACTTCATGTTTCTGCTCATGTACATAATGCTCTTAGCAGGTTTGCCAGAGAGTCTGTTGGACCTTCCAATAGGTGTGGAGTGTAGAAACCTTGGGTAGTTGAGTAGTTGGCATTTGACCAGCCCTGGCCTTGCCAACGATGAGCATCCAACAGTGAATCTGGAGCTGTTATTTAGTGTGGTGCTGTTATCTTATTTGAGGTTTGAACTTGCGGTATTTCATGTTTATTCTGTACCGTAAGTTGCTCTACCTAAGATTACCTGTGGCTTTGAAAACAAGTGTCTGATGAATAGTTTTTTTGTCTCCTCTTTATTTTTGCCAACTGACCTTTGGCCTCTAACTATAAATAAAGATATTCCTGTCTTGAATGACTAAATAGGAATTAATTTAGAGATGCTTACATAAATACTATACTATTCTATAAACAGTAAAAGGACTTGGAGAAGCATTCTGAAGTACTAGGAAGATTAAAATTTCTATTCTTATAGCTGACATCATGTGGTAGATTAAAGATTTCTAAGACATTTCAGAAGACTTTTGCAATTGGAATTTATATTTTACAGTATTTTCCTAATATAGATATGGTAACTCAACAATTGAGAAGTTGTGGGGATTTTTGTTTGTTTGCTGCATTTATCAGCATTGTATCAGTGACTACGCAGTGCTTAATATTTCTTTTTACCCCTTTGCTAAGTTTTTGATGGCTTCTTTTCATCTGACACTTCACACGAGTCCTTAAAACACCAAGACTGTATAATTCATATATCACAGGTGACAGTTCATGGACAACATATCATGTCTAGGTCTCTATTAGATCTGCTGTAATCTATGGGCCTTGTGATGAATAAAGAGAAAGTGCTCTATCATAGTGCTCTATCACTGTCTATTACCTGGAAACACTGCACAGACACTAATTAGAGGAGAGTTTTCTAAAGGCCTAGAGTAGGATGAAAATCACAAGTAACTGAACCACAATCTCCCAGCAAGTTTCAAGCCAGAAGGTGCTGGGCCCCAGAATGATCTGCTATGGTTTTAGGCCCCTTCTTTTTGTGGCTGAGGCAAACTTTGGTCCACAACTGCCTGAACCCACGCATCCGTGTATATCTTCTGTCAGTTCTCCAGCGCTTAGAAGAAACTTCAAGCACTGTTGCAAATATGCAAATATGTGTTGCATATTTTCTGGCCCTAATATGTTCTGAAAACCATGCTCTCACCATTGGCACAAACCAATTTAATTTGTTTTCATCCACCCAAAGAGAAAATGGGTTAGCCTGGGTTGTTAGAGAGTTCTTTGAAAAAAGAGGCTCATCTTTTTTGGGTTCTATAAAGTGCTTCTTAACTTTCAATGTGCATACAAATTCTCTGGGATCTTTTTCAAAATGCAGATTCTGATTCAGTAGATCTGGGTGGAGCCCAAGATTCTGCATTTCTAACAAGCTGCAGCCCCCTGTCCACACATTGAAGAACAAGGTTCTAAAAAGAACTCCTTGAAGTGTATGCCTGAAGACAGTTCGTGGCAGCTCTGAGTTGAAGATAGTGAGGAATTGTTCAGATTCCAGTTAGAAACCCATCTGCCATAGCATGTGTCCTGTTTATTTCCATTAACAAGTCCTGTTCTCATTATTGATCTGACCAGCCTTAAAGGGTCAGACTTCATCCCTGAATGAACATCCTGCACCCTGAGCCACAACTGCAGGGAAACCATCCAGCAAGGGGATTAATTTCACCCCTTTCTGTATTGACCCTCCACTAGGGGAGCTAGTATTTCTGGCCCTGAGCCAGCTGATCTCATCCACAAATTAAGCTGACAGTTCCTCCCAGCAATAAACGTTGTCTTGGAGCCAAGGCAACATTGATTTAATCGGTCTCAAACAGACTCACTGGCCACAATTTCACAGATTCCTGAGGGAGATCCCCCCACCCCACAGGGGTGCTGCAACCCTCTTTCTTTCCTCTTCTTCTCTCTCCATCTTCACTGATGCTGCTGGTCAGTGGGTTGGAATCGCTGCACAAGACAGGATGGAGTGAAATGGGCATTGATTAAGGTGAATGGGACTTAGTTTAAGGCAGAGGGCACCAAGATCTGGGTCAGAGGATGAAGAACAAGGACTGGGAAAGAGCAGAGAGTGAAGAAACATAAGAAAGTAGATTTCTGTAGATTTGAGACTATTTGATGCTTCTCATAATATGTATACTTTCTCATGGAATATAAAGTCTATAGATATCAGAAACACAAAACCTTCAAAACTGGAGAAGGAAAGGAGTCTTTCTCATTCTTTGTGTTTATTAGAGGTTTGCAAAGCAACAACTAGAACAGTGAAATCCTATTAAATACGTATGTGGAATATGGAAAGGAATTCAGTAACTGAAATGGATGGCTAAGAAGAAGCTATTTGCTGGATATATGTGAAGTCTGGTGAATAGATTGGATACTAGACCTCTTTCTAATGCTTCAAGGTCTGGGATTCACAAACTCCCTCAGTTTCAAGGAATTCTTGAACCTGCTGAGGTTATATGCCAGTTATAATCTGCATGTATGAACATTTTCAAAAACTGAAATAAGTTCCTTCTCTTTCATTAGGATATCAGAGTTTCCAATTTATAAAACATTAAGCAAAAACAGTGCCCTAAGAGAAGGACATTTTGGCTATATGCTGTGATGTCTGGTAAATTACTCTGTACTCCAAACTTGGTCAAAAAATACTTTGCGATAAATTAAGGAGAAAATGGAACCCAACTCCTCCAGCTAAGACTGACACTGGTTTTCTTGGTTAGGATGAACCATTCGAGCTAAGGAGAACTCAAGAGGTGATGGTGAAGAGGGAGCATTTACATTGAAAGGAAACTCAGGCCTAGAACAGTATAAATCACTCATCCAGTGTCTCTCGGCAGAGTTCCAATGAAAACCTGGGTTGTCTCACTCTTAATCTAGTGCACTTTTGTACTTCACCCTAAAGTTCTAATTGAGATGTCACTGTCAAAATGTGCTTTAGTTTTTTATTTTTTATATATTTGTTTCTTTTTGAGATGGAGTCTCGCTCTGTCGGCCAGGCTGGAGTGCAGTGGTGCGATCTCAGCTCACTGCAACTTCCACCTCCTAGGTTTAAGTGATTCTCCTGCCTCAGCCTCCCAAGTAGTTGGGATGACAGGCGTGAGCCACCACACCCGGCCTCTAGTTCGCTTTTCTAATTCAATTCCCCACTTCCCATAATGACCTTGAGGGCTTCGTGTCCTTGGCATATACCCTTAGACCCACAATTACTTAGTCATTTTCAGTTTTTTCTTGTTTTATTGTAGAATAATAAAGTTAAAAAGATTGGTCTCCATTTTCAAGACCTTTTTGCTTTTGCTATTTAGGTAAAACTCTATTCTAACATTTCACAATATTGTAAAAATACGGAGGGCTATAAATCCATGACTGAATCTCAGTTACATGTATTCTGTCCGTGTCTGTAGATTCTCTAGTCCCACATGGGTTCGTGCAGTTGCATTATGCACTCTGACATCCATGTCATGTCATGTGTATCCAACTGTTTTACTACTAGTCAAAATCAAAAGTTTTTTTCCTTCCCAGTTCTCCCAACAGGACCTTCCCAGCTTAGAGAAAATGAAGCTGTCGGCCATCAGTTTATACATCATCACCAACAATAAACATGCCAGGATCAGAACCTGCATTTTGTTATCTGACCGTTGTTGACGGGAGGGAAAAAAAGAAAGCTTGATTTTCATTAGCTGAGCTGACCCCTAGCCCTGGGAGCAGTGGGAAAAAAATACGCATTTTGACTGGAAGTAAACTGAGGAAACATGACATGGAGTCAGGGAGGGATTGTAGATCTTTCCCAGAGGTGTGATTTTTTAACAGACTGACTTTTGGCATTTGAGGAAAATCTCAACAACTCGCTGTACAGAATTTTCATAACTGTCCACTTGGCAGAGCTGATGTGTGTCTTGAAATAATACTCCTTGATTTTATTGTATATGCTCTGGCTTTTGTATGCAAATGGTCTTGTTTCCTGAGGCATGGAAATGTAGACGAGTTTCCCCTTCTTCTGCATTTTACCCCTTTGTGTCTGTGACCTCTCACAGAGTGGCTGGCACAATAGGTATATAAGAAATTCCTCCAAAAGGAGTTAAGTGTTTATGTGGAGGTGGGAGCTACCTTTTATTTGCCATATGATAGGGGAGAAGGAGCAGGCTTTGGGGGTCAGATTGGTCTGAGAGTATCAATCTGGAAATGTCACTTACTGATTTAATCTCAATGTCTTCATTTTTATTATGGCTATAAGACCTTCCTCCAAGAGATGTTGGGAATAAGTGATTAACACGGCTGCATGCAGTGGCTCACGCCTGTAATTTCAGCACTTTGGGAGGCCGAGGCGGGTGGATCACTTGAGGTCAGGAGTTTGAGACCAGCCTGGCCAACATGGTGAAACCCCGTCTCTACTAAAATACAAAATTAGCTGGGCATGGTGTTGCATGCCTGTAATCTCAGCTATTCAGGAGGCTGAGGCAGGAAAATTGCTGAAACTCGGGAGGCGGAGGTTGCAGTGAGCCAAGATTGTACCATTGCACTCTAGCCTAGGCAACAACAACGAGACTCTGTCTCAAACAAAACAAAACAAAACAAAACAAAAAAAGTAAGTGATTAACACATATGTGTAAAGTGTTGGCATGTAATGAATTCTTGATATAGGTAAATTCTTTTTCCTCTTTTGGTTGCTTCTCTCTTTTGGTATAAATGCTGGATGTGCTAGTAATCTAGAGCTAGCTCAATACAACTTTTACATGAATCTTATGGCCTTCATTTTGAATTTTCTTTGTGATAAAGAAGGAAGAATAAAGGCATTAGAATCAGACATAAACTCATTCTTCTTCTTATAGAGTGTTCAACTAAAAACAAGGGTCTTGACACAAGCAATGCCTGAAACAAGATATATTAGTTGCATAACCACCCCTGTGTCTACAAGCAGTTATTTCCTGTTTTTCTATTGTATTTACTCTTAAAGGTAATGTTTGTGGCTCTAACAAAAGATGGACAGAAGAGCTTTATGAAATAGAACATAGGGGAGGTATTGGGAGAATGGAAAGTAGAGGGGAAAGGACCAGGTTTGGGCAGGGAAGAGACCAAGGCAGCCGGAGGGCTGAGGGTTTGGCAAACAGTGCAGAGCCTTTGTTTTACTGGTTGGAAAGGCTGCCCTGGCCTTCTTTTTCCATCTTCTGGATGCCACCATATGGCTACTCTATCTTGGCTGGGGTTTTCAGGGTTAAGATGCAAATCTCTTCTTCTCTTCGTCTTTAGAACTATAATAAAAACACCAGGAGGGTCTTGCTCCCTCTGGCCAATAATAAGATGAAAGAACAAAGTAAACTTGATTCTATGTCCAGAAATTGAATTTTCTTTATTGGGTCCATTTTTAAAACCCTGGAGTAGAAGACTCACCTGGACTTGGGGGCATTTCATTTGGACTTGGCTTAAGATCCTAGGGTAAACAATTGGAATACTGCTATACAGACTTGGTGGGTGCGTTATAAGGTGTGTGTGGGAGGGTGGGAGGTGGGGGGAAGATTAAGGAAATACTTTCAGTAAGAAAGGTTAAGACTTCTGCTAATCATTGGTAGTGAGGCAACAATTCCACTCAAGGACATTCTCAATTCATTTGAACAATTTGCCAATTGCCTGCTCTTTGTGGGTCAAGGAGGGCAAAGGGTTCTCTGCTCTCCCTGGGTGTGGTATTATAGTTAGGCTGAACAGCTTACACAGGAAACAGTCAAAGAAACAGTGGAAATAAAGCACTCAGTTGGCCATCATTAACTGACCCCAGTTTCAATAATAGTCTGTGTTTGGGAGTAGCCAGAAAGGTCAGTGATCAGTGCTGATTACTAAGGAGTTCTTGTAGCAAATTTCATGAAAGAGGGAATCCTAGCAGGAGATACAAGATAGAGTGCCTAACTCCATTTCCTTTTTTTGAGATGGAGTTTCGCTCTTGTTGCCCCAGGCTGGAGTGCAATGGCGCCATCTTGGCTCACCGCAACCTTCACCTCCCAGGTTCAAGCGATTCTCCTGCCTCAGGCTCCAGAGTAGCTGGTATTACAGACATGCGCTACCACTCCCGGCTGATTTTGTATTTTTTAGTAGAGATGGGGTTTCTCCACTGGTCTCGAACTCCTGACCTCAGGTGATCCACTTGCCTCAGCCTCCCTAAGTGCTAAGATTATAGGCGTGAACCACCGTGCCTGGCCCTCCATTTCCTGATACATTCTTTTCAGGTCCTTATCTATGCCCTAAGAAAGAACAGCAGTTCTCCTCATGTGCCATGTTGTCTTTGTATAAGTATTCCCTCTGCCTAGCAGAATCCTCTTTGTTTTTATTTGTTCCTTTGATTGTTCATTCATATATAACCTGGTTGAATCCTACTTATCTTTCAGAACTTATTTTCTCTGTCACCTCCACCTCCAGGAAGTCTTCCCAGAGAAATGACTCCCATCCCCTCCAACTGCCCCTAGATTGAACAGGGTGTTTCTCCTCCATGTTACATCAGCACCTATGCATACCTTACATGCAGTGAAATGAGGGCAAATACTGAATCTTTGACCAGACTCTGGGTTCCTTTAGCACAGTAATTTGTTTTAGCTTGACAGTCTATAGCCAACTCAAGAAAGGTTTTTTTTGAATGATTGAATAAAAGAATCCCAGATAAAGAGTCATGAACATCGCATTGCTTCATTAGTTGCTTGTTCCTGGGGAGAACATTTTTATAGCAAGGAGTCCCATTTCAGAATCAGAATTTCTAAGGCATACCTTATTCCTGAAAATTATGCCCTTGTCTGGCAGTGATTCCTGCACACCCAGAAGAAGAAACCTCTTAGCATTGACCATAGATGATCACGTGCCCCAACTCTCCTGCTGGGAGATGTATGGCTCCACGTTCCTCCAAGAGTGAGAATGCTGAGGCTGGCTTCTTCTAGGATGGATGAAGGGTCTTGACAAAGGCTAACTGAACAAGCCTTGGGGTCTGTTTGGAGGTTGACCTTTGTGTGTTGTGCAGCACGTGCTCTGCTGGGAATGGGTGCTGTGTTTAGTGTTCCGCTTTCCCTGTAAGAGATGCAGAGATGTGAGGCCAACCAGAGAGAGGTTAAAGAGATATGGGAGCCTTACAGCTGGGGATCGTTAACAACAATCAAGACCAACATAAAAAGGCAGCAGGACTTCCCTCCCTCTTGGCCTTGGAAGCCATCTGGATAGAAGAAGTTTAGTTTAAACTCTGATAAGGGAACTTTTTAGCACTCTAAGATGGTTTTTTAAACTTCTCCATAGAAATCCATCAAGGTTCTAAAATCTATCCCTCAAAGCCCCTTACCAGAAAATCTGTACCCTTTTAGAGCTGATGACTGATAACGTAAACCATGTACTTCCTTTTTTTTTCTCAGAAATACCTGGTAGGCCCAATGATCTTTTTACACATTCGGAAAGCTATGAACTTGTTCTAGTTAGAACCAGACAGGATTCTTTAACTGCCCCACCCTCGTGCCCTTTATAAGGGCCCACCGTCTGCCAGAGCTGGTTGGAATACAGGTAGACTCCTGAACCTGGGGCAGCCCAGGGACTAAGAAAAGGCCTAGCTAAATGAATCAGACTTTTTCCCCCCTCAAGAAAATTAGAAGCAAGGACAGAGGGAATTTGCAGTCTGTGATGGACCCTTGAGATGAAAGGTCAAGATCTTATAGAATTAGAGCTGAGTCTGGTTTCCTGATATCACCTGCACACTGAAGTCATGAAAGGCTGGGTAGAGAAGACCCGAGAAAGCAGCCAAGTGGAGGGGATGGATCAAATGTGGCAGAGAGAAGGAAAGACAACACCCTACGGGCCCTAACAGATGGAGGCGATGGCCTCAGTGACTGCATGCTGGTTTCCAAGTCCGGGCCCAACTCTACTGTGTTTCCTGTCCTTGGATGCATGGATGTCTGTGACATCATCATTGTTGTATCCATCTAACTCTCCTTTCACTAGCTTGAGAGGTTCTTTATTCCTACCAATAGAAAATGCTCTGAACTTGTTCCTGTCAGGCTTTCCATGACCATGGCGTTTATTTTATTTTATTTTTTTGAGATGGAGTCTTGCTCTGTTGTCCAGGCTGGAGTGCAGTGGCATGATCTTGGATCACTGCAACCTCCAGCCTCCTGGCTTCAAGCGATTCTTCTGCCTCTGTTTCCCTAATAGCTGGGATTACAGGCGCCTGCCATCATGCCCAGCTAGTTTTTGTATTTTTAGTAGAGATGGGGTTTCACCATGTTGGCCAGGTTGATCTTGAACTCCCAACCTCAGCTGATCTGCCCTCCTTGGCTTCCCAAAGTGCTGGGATTACAGGCGTGAGCCAACATGCCTGGCCGAACATGGCACTTATATTGCTTTTTCTGTGCTAACTAGAAGCACAGTATGTAGATGAAAGGGGACTAAAGGGGGATGATCAATGTTTGTTTTTACCTTCTTAATAGCAACAATAGTTCCTGGCCTCTGGAACCCACTGACTCTGTCTTAGTCATCTGTATCATGCAACAGTTTGGGCCTTAATGGTATTCTGTCCTATAAGAGTCTCTAATCTTTCTAAACATGTGGTATTTTCGTTGAGATTGTGGCCAGCAATATGTTTAACGCTTTGCTTAATCTCCCCACATTAGTCAGTTTTGGGACACAGTACAGGCATCCAGCAGCTATTTCTTGACACAGGAAGGTAATGATGCGAATTCACGTTTTCCTCATATACATTAGTAAGTAAAGGAAACCACTCGATTCCTTCATATAATTTGCTTTTCAAACCTGTGCCATTAAATCAAGGGTGGAAGCTCAGTCCCACCCCTCGTTTTACAGTTCATACTTGGAGTGTCAGAGAGGTTAGTTTGATGGTAGAGTTCCAGGGCCAGGGGACATTCTATGCCTCTGATTTTTTTTTGTTTGTTTGTTTCCTTTTCACACAGATTAAAATAACCTTATAGTTTTTTGACCTGATTATAAAAGAAATGTATGTTTACAACACTCAGGGCCTTGGTGTTACTATTCTCTCTGCCTAGAACTCTTTTCTCCCTGTGATGCTTGTGGCTGGGACCTTTGTTTCATACAAGTCTCTGCTCAAATGTAACTCTGAGAGGTCTTTGACCATCCTAAAGTATAATAGCCCAGTAGTTGCTCTCAATCACCTTTCCCTGCTTTCCTTTCATCCACTGCACATGCTACCTGCTGACCTTATATTCTATTTTTGTTTATCCCTTGCCTTTCCCACAACATTGTAAGCCCATGAGCACAACAGGGGCTTTGTTTAGTTCTCGGTCATATGTTCATTGCCTAATGTAGTGCCAAGAACACAGTATGAAAACAGATATGCAGAATGAATGTATAGTATAAATGAATTGGAAAAATTTAAAGACTTCCTAAAGAATAGAATAGAAAACAAATATTACCCATATTCCCACCCCCCAGAAATAAATGTTGTTAACATTTTAGATACAAAATCTTGAATTTTTTTAAAGAAGAAGAACTTGTTGTTTTTGATTAGATTTTTTTTCATTGCAGTGAATGTGGGTGTCTTTCCATGTGACATCAGTAGTTGTCAGCCACAGTAGTGCAGCAGTTAGAGGGTGCTAAAATCCACATTTCTAAGTCCTTCCCCAGACTGACTCAATAAGATATTTCAGATAGACAGCCAACATTCTTAGCTTTAGAAGTGATTTGTATGCACTGTTGGAGTTGCAAGTTACTGGTCTACATCATTATTTTAGTTGCAAATAATGGAAAGTTTTTTTTTTTTTTTTTCGTTTTTGTAAAGCTAATGGACCCTTATGGGTATCTTAAACTATGACTAATGAAGCTAGATGTACTTACCAGTAATTGGGTTCATAATATGGTAATACTAACAAATATTTTTAATACTTACTATGAATTTAACTATATTTCAAGATACATGTACAGATGCTCTTCGACTTACCATGGGGTTATGCCCCAAGAGACTCATCCTAAGTTGAAAATATCATAAGTCAAAAACAAATTTAATACAGTTAACCCATGGAATGTCATAGCTTAGCCTAGCCTATCTTAAACATACTCAGAGTATTTACATTAGCCTACAGTTGGGCAAAATCATCTAACACGAAGCCCATTTTATAATTAAGTACTGAATATCTCACATAATTTAGTGAGTGCTGTGCAGAAAGTGAAAAGCAGAATAGTCCTATGGGCACTGGAAGTATGTTTCTACTAATCGTGTATTGGTTTTGCACTGTTGTCAAGGCGAAACATTGTAAGTTGAACCATTGTATGTCAGAGAGTTTCTGTATCTATTCCTTTAATCCCCACAAGAACTGTTAAGTTTGGTTCCATGTTATTGCCATTTTACGGATGAAGAAGTTGAGACACAAAGAGTAATTTACCCACATACCCATCATACAGCTAATAAGCAGTAAAGCTGGGATTTGAGCCCAAGGAATATGATTCCAGAGTCCGTTCTTCTAACCCTGATACTGTATAGCCCAGTGGATTCTAATATAAATATAAAATTCACATTGACTTAGTTTTCCAGTTTGAAAATAACTTTTACTTTGGAAGGCACAGTGGAACAGTGGAAAGACTTTCTCTGTCACATTTGAAGATACTTAGTGATTATCTACTTAATGGCTGGCTGACCTTGGGCAAATTGTTTAACTTCTGTAGCTTAGCCATATCTGAAAAATGGGAACAGAGATGCCAACTAATTACCTGTGGAGAGAAAGAAGATGATACATCTGTAACCGTGCCTGGCACAGGTAGGTCCTGAATAAATGATTGCGATTAGTGTCATCATCACTTCACTTGATCCTCACAGACATACTGGCAAGGACACATGAGGGGCTTTTGGAAAGGTGAGCTGTGTGGGGCTCAGTTTGTAATGTTTTGCCTATACCTGTCTCCCTCCAGTAAGCAGGGCCTGAATATGCTTTGACACATAATTTGATGGTTAAATCCTCTATTACATCATGGAACAAATGTCAAAAGCCCTCCCCAACCCCTGTAAGTTATAGAGAAAAGGCACATGGGGATAGAATGGGGCTAAGAAGATGGGTGGCATATCTGCCTTTTCCGGGTGTCTTTATTCTATTTTACTAGTGAGCGATTTAATTTTACTTGCAGAATAACAGAGATGTTAATTGTCATGTCAGAGCTTTTACATGACAAGATACAGTTAGTTATTGAATAGATAAGGACAATTTCAATGCAGTACAGTTATGGTTGAGGTAGCACAAGTGAACAGTGACATTTTTTATTTAACTCCCTATTACATTAAAAAATCAAGTCCTTATGCCTTTTCTTAAGAAATTATCAGTCATCAGTCTTTTGAACTATGAGGCTTATGAGTTAAATGTGTCTCCAGAATACATCTGATAAATCACATTATAAAGTGTCCCTTGCCTACTAAGTTGAGTCTACTCTTGCTCAGAATGTTCAAAGCCTAAGGAGTAAAGGATAGGAGAAAGAAGTGAGTGGGCATAAAGTTGGAAGATAAGACAGAGATGGAAATTTTCTGCTGAGTGGGAGAGGCAATAGGAAGGAGACAGGAATTGAGAGACTGTGGCCAAGGCAGTGTGTGAAATGGTTACATGTCTTCTTCCCCGCAGATTCAGAGCTTAGACATTCTCAGACATGGCCAAAATATTACATGAAGTTTAGTCATACATCTCTAAGATTTTTTTCTACTCTGACTTTTATTTACTTACCTCTTTATGTACCCTCAAAATACTCTACTTGGGCTTTCATTATTGAACCAGTTCATCTCTCAGAAAGGCCAACAATAACCAATTTGCATTCTTGGCTTTTATCTTTGTAACCCTTCAGCATCTTTTTGGCATTATTTTGCTCTCTCCGAAATGAACAAACATGCCCTTCCCTTGCCTTATGATAGCGCATCTTCTGGTCTTCCTTCTATAAGTCTGACTACTCCGACTCAGTAGCCTTTATCAGCTCCCTCTTTTCTCCCCAGTCTTTAAATGTTGAGAGTTTTCAAGCTTTGTCCTTGGCCCTCTTCTCTTTGCCTGCTGTGCCTTTCCCCCAGGCAATTTTATTTATTCCCATGGCTTTAATTACATTCTGCCTTGCATAATCACTACACTGATGACTTTTAATTGTATAACTCTAGAATTGACTTCTCTTTAGACTCCTCTGTAAGCTGCACATCACCCTGTTTCATGGACAAATGAAACCTCTCAAAAACTGGACTCGACATCCCTCCCATCCCAAACAAAATCTTTTTTTTTTTTTTTCTTTGAGATGGAGTCTTGCTCTGTTGCCCAGGTTGGACTGCAGTTGTGTGTTCTTGGCTCACTGCAACCTCCGCCTCCTGGGTTCAAGCAATTCTCCTGATTCAGCCTCCCGAGTAGCTGGGATTACAGGTGCGTGCCATGATGTCCAGCTGATTTTCATAGTTTTTTTAGTAGAGACGGGGTTTTGCCATGTTGGCCAGGCTGGTCTTGAATTCCTGACCTCAGGTCATCAGCCCACCTCGGCCTCCCAAAGTGCTGGGATTACAGGCATGAGCCATCATGCCTAGCCCCAAACAAAATTATCTTCCACTTTTTCCCATGGCCACTTTGCGACCACTCTCATCATTCATCTCTAAACATTCACCATGGCCTATTTGTCTTACCTCCAACTTTTTTTTGGCTTTGTCTACTTCTCTCCTTGCTTTACAACTGAAAAGCAAAAAGTCTCAAGCCCTGAATGTTACAGAATTTGCCTCTCCTACCATCTTAAACATCTCCTCTGCTTACTGTCTGAGTCCCAGACCCTTTAGTACCCTTGTTTCTCCCTGGCTAAGAATCTGCACATGTTCTGTTCCCTGTCCCTGGAGGTCACTATCCACCTCTGCATGCTAGGTAATTAATTGCTGCTTTTTCACTTCCTCAAGGAAGCATTTGCTGACCTTCCAGGTCCTTCTGCTATATACCTTTATTATACCCTACCATCCTCTTTTATTCGATATTTATCGCAAAGTGTAACTAAGTAATTAACTAGGACAATACTAGTCAATCTTTACCATTCCAGTGAAATAGTAAAATTCATGAAAGTAGAAGCCTTTTCTCTATTGTTCTCTGCTTTTCACCCACTGTACCTAGTACAGTGCTTTATACATTGAAGGCACTCAGTAAATATTAATTGAAAGAAAGATAAAATAAAGAGGAAATTCCTTTGTGGATATATAAAATTCAGGAAAAATCTGGGCAAGAAAATAGTCCATTACTAAACCTGGGAAGAATAGTTCAAAGTTCTTCCTTTCTACATTGATCAGTCTATCTGAATTTTTTTTAGTCAATTCTTTTCCATCTGGCAAAATATATGAGATGATGAGATACTTTCTCTGCTACAAAACTTCAATCAAATAAGGGCAATCTTTCCATATTTATGCTGAGACTATATGTCCAGTTGTATAAATATTCCTTGCCTGTAAAGAGGATTCTATTAGTTCCTTTTTCCTCTGTTAAAACGTGAGAAAATTGAAAGCTATTAGATTCCTGATTGCTGAAGCATGTTTCTGATTTAAACCCATATCTCTTTATGAATTTAATTTAATGATATATTGAAGATGGTTGAAGGGTATAAAGTTCTTCACTGGTATCAGTGTGAGTACACCTAAGTAATTAGTGAGGAGTGTAAATACTTTCTTTAAATAAACTGCTATCTTTTTAGCACTTGAAGGAGATTTCATCTTTATCCTTATTTCCTTGATTAAAAAAGAAATGATATGGCTGTTGTAACTCAAGGGCCTTACTCACTTCATAGGCATTGCTGACGCTGGAAGCCATTGCATGAAGAGGAAAAGAAGGCGAAATTCTCACCCCTAACAAAACTGTCACAGAATTACATTTTCACATATCTGAGAAAAAAAAAAAAAAAAAAGAAAACACAATGCTATTCATTTCTGACTTGGCTTTTTCAACAGCTAAATACAGGTGGCAAATGAGTAGCATTACACAACTATTTTATAAAACATCTCCAATAATTAGTATTGAAGTCTTTTGTGTGGAACAATATTTGGGGGATGGGCAGCTGAGAAATGGAATAAATGTCGAGTTACCAGGACGAGGACTTATTGGAAGACTGTCCAAAAGGTAGGAGAGAAAAGGAACAAGTGACTGTGGAAAAGCAGAGGGGAAGGGTGGTTTAAAGAGATCAGAGAGAGCAAAAGGATGTGGGGCAGACTGCTGAAAGTCCATAGAGGATTGAAAACCAGAAGTGGAATTTTGAATTGGATGTACGTATAAGAGGAATTGATTGAGGATAGAGGAGTGGGATGTAGTATTTCAGAATTATAGATGTGAGGAAATGGACAGGGCCATTGTCCACATGCATTGATGCACTGACCTGAGGAAAGGAATGAGCTCATCATGGTAAAGGATTGGGAAGTTGTGGGGTATTACATCAGCCTCCGATGAGGTCCTTCTCTTGCCTGCCGTTTTTCTGAGCCACTGGCAAGATCTCCCTTAACAATATGTTTCCTATTTTCTAACATGAGATCTGATGCTATTTTGTTTCTTTAAATTTTAAATCATATGAAGGAAAAGTGTTCTGATCGCTAAAGAGATACCCCTAAATTGTGAGAATCTTTTATCTATCTATCTATCTATCTATCTATCTATCTATCTATCTATCTAATCTATCATCCCTCTGTCTGTCTGAGTTTGGAAATGTTTAAATTTATTTATTAATTCAAATATGTATTTTATGTTTATGTCTTCCAGTATATGAAAGCATTTCATATTGAAGAAGGGTTCTAGTGATGCTAAGGGGTAGCTCTAGAAAAATAATGACAAGAAAATTTTGATTCAAAATAGAGAAGAGCTTTCCAGAATATGGAAAAGCTCTAAATGCGATAACGTGAGAAATGCTGAATTCTTTATAGTTAAAAGTGTTCAGATATGGGTGTGAGACAGCAGCTTGGCAGGAATGTGGCAATAAGAGAGGCAAGTCAGAAAGCCTGGACTAGGAGGCTTGTTATCCTGTGGCCCAAAGGCAGGCCATCTTCTCCCAATGTGTTTCCCCAGTCCTTTTTGGGTTTCATAATTTTTAAATTAGTTGCCAACATTTAAAAGTTGAGAGAATTCACAAGTTACCGATTTTCAGCTTTTCTTGAAAAACTAGAAAATCTGGCAACAGTGCACTATTCTTTATAAAAGACATGCCTAGGAGGAAAGTAGCTATTGTCCCTTGAGATGGTGCATAAGATCTCCTGTTTGTCATAGGCCAACACAGTCCACTTCACACAGTTACATTACTTCTCTGTTCTTTGTGAACATTGGAGATTTCACCTGGTTTATTTATTTTTTCCAATCCTGAGATTTTCCAAATTTATGAAAATTTCAGAATGTTTTCTTTTTTCATTTTAGATCCTTTGTATTTTGAGTGTGGTGTGATTAGCTGGTAGTCCATGGTTAAGATATTCTGTGTTTGAGATAGAAGTGAGAAGATCCAGGGGAGACAGCCAACATTAAGTTTCTTTAATGATTTTAAGTTAGTATGTCAAAGATACTTCATATTGATAATCACACATCTGATTGGATCAATCCACTATATTGCTTACAAAAGTGGCTATTCTGTAAGTAATATTTCTTTATGAGTAGATATATGCTTTTCTTCATAAAGCATGATGCTTGAAACTGTAAGACAGCAATGAATCACTGTCATAAATCTTATTATAAATCTTCCAGGAATGTTTTAAACCAGATTGCAGTGATTTTTGCAGAATGCATATAGATTCTAGACATCCATATTTTATAAGCACCTGTCCTTAACTGCAAGAAGTCTGAAACAAATACATTTTGTTTGAGAGTTTAATGTCCTGTAATACTTTAAGATGTAACTAAAGATTCAGAAACTTCAAGTCTCTTACATTTTACCATATACCTCAATGGCATCTTCTTTGCCTATCTCATTGCAAAAATATGTTCACAATATATCCCACTTTATCAGTACCGTATAACTCTAGTACTCAAGTCCTTAGAGGCAAGCAAGAGATAAAAGAAGAAGAAATGTGTGTTTTCTTTTTTTTAAAACTTAAAGTCTACTACCTTTTTATTGTATGAAATATACCTTTAAGACTCCTCTCTACTGCTTTTGATAGTTGCTGTGTCTGTAGTCAGTATATGTCTCATAAAGATCTACATAATGCAGGTAAACATTTTGATCTGATGACATTTCCTCATTAAAGAGAACAGAAAACAAAAAATTTTAAGCTACTTTTTAAAAAGAGGGTTTTACATACATATCATTTATAAATAAACCTTGAAATAGCCATAAGATATATGTGGCAGACGGTTGAGTAAATGTGGTCAATATGAAGACTTCCACAATTGACTCAAGTGGGTAAAATTGATTTTTTAAACCTATAACCCATTATGAGTATGCATTTAACCTAACCAAACTCACATGGTGGCGTTTGCATTTTTATCTGGCTTGGATTTTCTGTCTCCTGTCTAGCAAATGCTAAGAATGAGAAGAGCTCCTCTTGGATATGTCTGAGATCCATAAAGATACGTTTTAAATCATGGAGGGAGATAACCTTTCGTTTCTTTTCTTCCTGTTTTTAAAACTCAGACTAACTCAGTGTTGTTGTCTTTTTTTTTTCTCTTGCCTCAGCCTCCCAAGTAGCTGGATTAACCATGCCTGGCTAATTTTTGTATTTTTGGTAGAGATGGGGTTTCACCATGCTGGCGAGGCTAGTCTTGAACTCCTGACCTCAGGTGATCCACCCACCTTGTCCTCCCAAAGTGCTGGGATCACAGGCATCAGCCACTGCACTCGGCCTATTTTCAAGATTATTTTGTTTATTTTTATTTATTTATTTGTTTTTTTGAGACGGAGTCTCCTTCTGTGGCCCGGGCTGGAGTGCAGTGGCCTGATCTCAGCTCACTGCAAGCTCCGCCTCCCGGGTTCACGCCATTCTCCTGCCTCAGCCTCCGGAGTAGCTGGGACTACAGGCGCCCGCCACCTTGCCCGGCTAGATTTTTGTATTTTTTTAGTAGAGACGGGGTTTCACCGTGTTAGCCAGGATGGTCTCGATCTCCTGACCTCGTGATCCGCCCGTCTCGGCCTCCCAAAGTGATGGGATTACAGGCTTGAGCCACCGCGCCCAGCCTGTTGTCTTTATAAATAGTAGTATGTAATGCATTTCAGAATGGCCCCACTCATTTCTTATGACCGCTGATGAGAAGTGTGTCATTTTTTGGAATGGAGAAGGTAGAACCGAGTTCTACAACCTCTCTATTTGTCGTGGTGAAAATTTAGCAGTTTATTGACTTTCCTTTTTCATTCATGTTGACTTGTCATCCTTCTTGCTCTCTGGTTTCCTAATCTTGGTAGCTCTTGTTTGAGAGCTTGTCTTTGTAGGGGCAGTGTCAGAATATTACTTGTTGCAGTTGTTTTATTTTAACATACCCCCTAAATGATGTCTTCTCTAGGTTGCATAAGAGCAAAATTAATATTTTTGAGAACATCCTTTCTCCAGCCTGATATACTTCGTAGAATCATAGGAAGCTGGAACTGTAGGGAATCTGTATAACCATGTAGTTTGGCATTCACATACTGGTGGTCCACCAGTGCTCCTCTCAGCACTGTTTAGTTTGGCTGACATCATGATTGTTGTTTGTTTGTCTGTTTGTTTTTAATCTGAATCTCTTCAAATAAGGCATGAGTTTTTCACACTGCTATGGCTCCCAGTCCTCCTTGACTTCCCACAACTATCTACTTGACACATTTATGCTACTTACCTAGCCTATCAAGTGTCATGTGTAGTAACTTTAATGTACATTAAACTATGACATTTCCATTTTTTTGGATTTCAAAGATAGTTGAATATTAGAAATTCCATATGGTGTGACCTTGTTGTTTCATAGACAAAAAAGTAGAGATCTAAAGAATTAATCCCTTCTTCAAAAATAAGAGAGGTACTGCCATCACAAAACAGGTATATTTTTTCAGGGGTTTCTAGGTAAAGGATCATTTTACTAGATTGACAGACATTACCTATTAAAATGCAGTTACCTCTGGGATTTATAATTTTTGAAGCCTTATCACCAAGCATATATGTATTTGAATAATTTATTTCACTTTCCTCCTGAGAGTAAGATTTGATAGGTAGAGGATGATGGAAGGAAATGAACACTAGTATTCAAGAGAAAAAGAAAAGGTACCACTGAAGAAAGAGTTAGGGGACTGATGAAGAAAAGACAGAGAGAGACACAGGACATGCAGAAATAAACTTTAATTCTTATACCTACAGAGGGACACAAAGACAGATTCACAGGATGGGCAATCAAGGAAGACTAAAGGGAACACAGTCAGCAATTCATAGGAGCTAAGTGGAATTTTCCTGAAGTTCTGTTTTCTCTGTAGATGTACCACTTGTTTTATGTGGATTAATAGTCATCGGAATCAATATGCTCTAAGTGATGCAAGTGAATTTTAACATTCTTTCATTTAACTAATTCCTAGTGTGAACCATATTTAATGATCAGCCTAAAATTGGAACTAGATTATTTATTGCAGGGCTCTAAGTTATGAGTTTATTTGGTAATTGAGTTGGGACGAAGATATGATTACAATTTGTTCATTATATGCGCTATGGCTTAAATAATGCCTCTGAAATGCATGCATGTAGATAAAACTGCGTCTATGCATCTAAGGGAAAAAGTTCTGTCCTTTTTCTTTCAGAATATTGGGAAAATGGGTTCTGATATTGATTTTGGCAGTTAATAAAACTAAAGAGCTATAACATTGTAGTGTACTCTAAAAATTACAGTGAACAGAGCTGCTTAATTACAAGTGGCCAGTTTTCAGCTTTATATTCCTATACTTGTTTTGAGAGCAATAGGAATTATTTCCTGATTTTTCTAGTTCCAAACATGCCAAGAAAACAATTGCCTTAACCTGGTATGTTCACATTAATAAATCCTAATTATGTTCCCAATACTGAATTGTACAATATCCTTGAGAGTTTATACAGTGCTTGAAGCTATATCATCTCCTTAGATTCCTACAACAACCCCATGAAGTGAGCATCGGTATTATCCCCATTTTTCAGATGAGAAAGTTGTAGTTGGGCAAGATCAAGTGAACCGCCATGAAGTGGCGGGGATGGCATCAGAGGCTGATCCTTTTACTCTATTTCCCATGTTTGTTCACTCTTTGGATAGAAGAGAGGAAAAAGCAAAGAAGCTTTGTGCCCAGACTCTTTAGCACATTGACCTGTTTTGATACCAATGGAGAGGCTCCAGAAAAAGTTCAGTGATGGCATGCAGATTCTGACAAATAGAGGCTTCTCTAGCCAGTAGACTTGGATATACTGTAGAGGAAAAGCTACTGTGCCCTGCCTTCATGGCAGGTCAGAGCTTATATTGTCATGTTGTTTTTCTGCTTAAGGGGTCATGACTCTCTGCTTTTCATTATCTAGGGAAATATCACATTATTAACCAGGGGCATTGAGGGATGTATATGACAACTAGTGGTACAAATGTGTATAGATGATATTTCCCAGTGGTCTGCTAGAGAGAGCCTTTTCCAGTGTATTGTGGAATTTCAAGCTACATTAACAGAGAGAAACACTATTCACTGTATCCCTTCTGTCCATGAGGGAGGAAAGTATATAGGGAAGAATGTTCAATTTCTGTTTCTCTATAGTCACAATTCAAAAAAAAAATTGATAAGGAGTATCAGTCTTCACAAATGAGAAAATTCAGTTAGAATTATTGAAATGATAGTACTTGTTGGGCAATTATATGAAGATGGTTCATTTAAAAACAGATCTTTCAGTGTTAATCTCAAAGGGAATTTTCTATAATGCTATCACTGGGAGGAGGGTGGTTCTGTGACTGGTAGTAGGCTGCTGAGTGAGGGCTAAAATTGACTTCCTCGTAGAGCATGTTCATCACTTGCAGAAAGAGCAGTGCAAGTATTTTTAAGGGCTGTATTAGGGCAGAGGAATTTTGGGAGAGGGTTATGTCAACTTCCCAAACTTTTTTGTAATGAAACTTTACTAACTAGAAAAAGAAAATATATTTATAACACAATGAGTAATAAAAGCCTTTATTAGATGTTACAATTGTGTTATTAGTTCTACAGATTTTTTTTTTTTTTTTTTTTTTGAGATGGAGTCTCACTCTGTTGCCCAGGCTGGAGTACAATGGTGCGACCTCAGCTCACTGCATTGTATGCCTCCCAGATTCAAGTGATTCTCCTGGCTCAGTCTCCCAAGTAGCTGGGACTACAGGCGTGTGCCACCATGTCTGGCTAATTTTTTGTATTTTTAGTAGAGACGGGGTTTCACTGTGTTAGCCAGGATGGTCTCGATCTCCTGACCTCATGATCCACCAACCTCGGCCTCCCAGAGTGCTGGGATTACAGGCGTGAACCACCGTGCCTGTCCTCTACAGATATTTTTACTAGAATTTAATTTGGGTGAAACAGAACGAACTAGCATCAATATACATTTCAATTGTATATATTTCAATATACATTTCATATATATATATGTATATATAAATGGTCACGTAAGACATTGGTTTGGGTGTGTTGCCACGTGTCCTGCCTAGGTCACTTATTTTTCTTTCTACGTAGCAAAAAATTAGTGTAATTTAGACTTTATAAAGAAAAATATACTCCAAGTAAATTTATTTGTGGTATTAGAGGTTGTGAGCACATCATACACTTTGTTTGTTTCTGGAATCACATAGTTCAATTTCAGTTCAAGTTAGGAGAGCACTCAGTAAAGGAACAACTGTCAAAAAAGTTCTCTCTTGATATAGTTGTCTCTTCTGTGGCTTCTTGGTAGCAATGAAATGACCTTACTTGAGTCCATTAAGATTTTTGATACTGATGTACAGTGTAAATGATTCATTTTGTCTTTCACAAACCAATATTCTTTGAAAGTACTCGGTGTTTTAGGTACAATTCAGAAGGTAATAGAGAAGGAGACTCAACCCTCAAGGAAGTTGCAATCTAAAGGCAATCTGTCCTTTAGTGGCAAAATGCTCTGCAGATATGAAGTGCCTTCCCACTCCTCTGTGGAGAGAAGTTGTCTTTCGCTTTGGTGCTATCCAGCGAGAGAGAAGTCCCTGCCCTTAACTATAAGCTTTAGAGAACAATTTGAGGAAGAGGTAAGCCTTCAGAATACTTTTCTAATTTAATGTATCTATTTAAGTTTTCAAAGACCAGATTTTCTTTTTTTCACTTCTGTTGATTTCCTGTGGAAGAACTGTGTTTACATTCAGAAAGCTGACAGTTTACCAACTTTTGCCACAGCCACTGATACAGGGGTAAAGAAATAAACCAAGAATTTTACACCAAGGCATTAGATCCAGTGAGGTAGCCTAGAGAGAAACAAAACTTTTCATTGTCCTGTTGGAGATAAACTCTCTATAGTATTTCGTTCCGTGGTGCTTGAGTTCTGGCCTCAGAGGACCTGACAAGGCGTGAAGACAAGATTTGTCATTTTTCCTTCTCATAGAGTCCTGATGTTTCTGTCTGTGGTTTCAATTTCTGATTATTCCCATGGCTCCTAGTGCTGGGATACCCCTGAGCTCACATCATGCTTATACAAGTTCAAGGAGTGTCTGCCACATTTTATAATGGAGCTTCTGGTCACAGCTTGTTTGAGGGTATTGCTTTTGGCCAGGAAGCAAATAAATAAGCAAAAGAGGCTCTCATTCCATTTCAATTGTTGTAACTCAAAAAAAAACAAAACCTAATTTCAAAACTGTGATTTTTTAAAAAAGCACTTTCAGTTACAAATAGTCACTTTTCAAATAGACACACACACACAAGTACACGTATACATACACTGACACGATAATGTAGTATTCATCACAAATGGACTTTTAGTATACTGTCATATTACTTTATGATATTGACTTATAAAGTATAATTCTTATATTGTACATTCCATAGATGATAGACTCTGATATTGTATTTGTCAAAGAGAGGAAGTAACAAGAAAGTCTTAGGATTGCTTTGTACATTTTATAATGTCAACTAATAATTGTTTTATACAGATATTTTAGCTTAGGCCATAGTTCATACTGTTCCTTCTTTGTACATTGAAATGCAATAGCTTTTTACGAAGAAAGTGAAAGTACAAGTGCTAAGAAGAACTTGCCATTTTGCATGTGCATTCTGTTGTAAGCTTTGGTTCTTTGGAATATAAGGTAGTGCTGCTAAATATTAAGATAGTTCCTTTACTCTATGTACTTATCCAATGATAGAAACACAGCACTCATTTTGTCGAGATGTGTTTGTTTAACTTCTGGAGGTTAACCCAGTGGCAAGTTCATCCTTATTTGATAATAATGAAACAGAAGTTTTATGTGTTTGCTTGGGTAAGATTGCCATCTGGTAAATAATATGTTTTGTGAGTGTTTATAACAATCATGGTTTAAGCCAAAATTGACTTATCATGATTGCTGCAAATAACACTTGAGTGTCCTAACTGGTTTGATTTTTTTTTCTTTGTTGAATTGAGCAAATGTATTTTACGAAGCTTCCTGCATTTATTTTTAAAGTATTTTGTGGGTTTTAAAGCATGAGTTTTCAAAAGCAATAATTACAGCTGATTACTATCTCCATATAGTACTTCTCTAAAGTAGAAAAAAGGATTGTTTATAAAGCATCGTATTATATATGTGTGTGTATATATATGTATGTATATATATGTGTATATATATATTTTTGCCTTCAACAAGTTTGAAGTTTATTCCTTTATGAATTGAAGAACCCAAAACATTTTTACCTTGATAGAATAGCATGTTAAGAAAGTGTGGCTAACAGATCAGCCAGGAGTGTCTTGGTGTATTATTTCTCAGGCAGTAATAGCATTAAAAGCAATTGTGAAAATGGTCTTTAACCCATTATCTTGCCTTAAAAAGGAGAAATGTATGATTTAAAAAAGTTTTTTTTTTCTTTTCTCAGCCTAAGTAAAACCTGAGACTGCTTTTTTTTCCATGCCACATGTAAAACAGCTTTTCTAGTTTCCACAGGATTAATTTTCTATCAGTTCAATTTGAAGACTTTAAGTGATATTCAATGACTTCTTCTTGAAAATGTCAATTAAAATCTTTAGTTGCTTTGCATATCAAAAGGAAATGAAGGAAATGAGTAGTTAGACTAGAGATTTGGGATGAGTCTAGAAAGAGTGTCTATAGTTGGTTAGTTATTTTTGGTTCGAAGACCAGGAGTTTGATTCTTCATGGCAATCAATTATTTTTACTCTGTTCTAAGGTCAACATTGTGGTCCTTGGCTGTCAGTGACTCTCTTGCTTTGGGTGGTATGATCTGAAAGGAGACTGGAGAGGCAGAGAGTAGAACTGGGCCAACAAAAAGCCATCTTCTGTTCTTTGAAATGTTCTTCTTATCTTTTTTTATATTTTGGAAGACGATTATATCTTCATTAAATGGTCTCCATCTATGTGTATGGCATATGTAGATACTTCCCTGAATCCCATCTTCATCTCTCTCACTTCTTACTCCTTCTTTTAGGAAGTTTATTTTCACTTATGTGTTCAATTTACACTTACATATGTATGACTCCAAATATACTTTGCTGTCCCTTAGATTTAGATCTGTAGCCATAAACATGCCAGCATTCTTGATTACTGATTAATGGCTCCTTCAACAAGTTTTAGAGTTCATTATCATTCCTCTTCTATCATTCCTCCACGACTGTGGACATGTTGCTTAAATACAATATTGAGTAAAAATATTAAATCAGACATGATAGAGTACATACTGCATGATTCAAAATAACATGAATTAACCTATGTTGTTTAGGAATGCATAATTAGGTAGTAAAACTATAAAAGAAAGCAAGAATGTGAATGGCATAATGGAATGGTGGTTATCCCCATGGAAAGAGGGGCTTATAATAAGGAGGGTCACAGAAGACTTCTCTTGCTTGATCTGAATGTGATTATAATGATTTCTTTTTTTTGTTTGTTTTTTTTGGAGACTGGGTCTTATTCCGTCACCCAGGCTGGAGTGCAGTGGTGTGATAATAGCTCACTGTAGTCTTGACCACCCAAACTCAAGTGATCCTCCCACCTCAGCCTCCTGGGTAGCTGGACTCACAGGCACACACCACCATGCCTGGCTAATTTTCTGATTTTTTTTGTAGAGACAAGGTCTCACTATGTTGTGGTTTATTATAATTAATTAAGCTGTATATTGATGTTTTCTGTCCATTTTAGTATGTTTGTTACATTTCAAAATTTTAAAAGGAAGGAAAATGGGAATAATATATTTTAGGTTTCTTGACAAGATCATTTTTTCCTTACACATTGTGAAGAGAATTTAAAAATAAGTCTATTATTATATAAAAAGGAATGCCTAACAATGTTCAATAATCATCAAGATCTTTAAAACCACTGATATCCTTTGACTCTGCAATTCCAGTTATGAGCTCCACTGTAAATAAATAAAATCAGAAGTGTATATAGAGAAATATGCATTTGGATGTTTATTATGGACTAAAAGCCCTAAATTTCCCAAAACAGGAGGTTAATTAAATTTAGTATGGCATATTCACAAAATCAAAGACTTGAATCGTTATTCATTAGCAGTTGCCCTGTAATATATGTGCTTTTCAAGTTTTAAAATGAAATTTGTTTTCTAAAGATCTTAGTTTGTATACTTGAAAACCATAGGTCAATATTGCAAATAATATATTTTTCTGTATCTGATCTACCCAATAGTTTGTGTTTTCTGATACCTACTGATCTGACTTCTTTTTCCAGAGGTATAGGAGGATTTCTGCTAGTTTTTATGTTGGAAATTTTAGGCATATTCCAAATAGAAATATGAATTTCAGCAGAAGAAAAGCCATTATTAGGAAAGGGAGTCACATATAGTATTTCAAAACAAACCCACCATTTCTGCAGAGCTGAACAGTTTACTTAGCCAATGAGGATATAAATATTTGCATATCTGATAGACTAATGCCAGCTCTAGATTTAACACACAGTGCACAGCTGCTGTCGGCTGATGATTTTACTCCTGCAAACTCAAATATTAACCAAACCAAATGATAGATTTTTAGCTTCTGTTAATAGAAGTTTTACAAAGTGGCTTGACTACCTGCGATAAAAGACATTCATGGTTTTCCAAGGTAAATGTAATTGCTTATAAAAACAGCCTCAAATTGTGGTATTTAAAAAAAAGTTTGATGTTAGAGGAAATGCATGTTAAAAGACAATATTTGGAAAATGATATAATGCAACAAATTGGGTTTTTAAACCACCTAGTTTTCCGTAACATAAAAATAAATCCTGTCTACTCACTCCAAAACTCCTGTCAGGATTTACTGTTAGAAAATGTTAACTTTCCTTATTGCTTACATTTTTCTGTAAATTCAATACATCTGAAATGTGTTCAGCTCTTTGATATATAACAAATCAGTGTTCTTATGTTACAGGAGATTTTAAAACTGATTTTCCTTTTAAAATTATTGATTTTGACACAAATCTATAAAAAATACATCTTCTTGCTTGCTTGGTTAGCACCACCATAAAAAAAAAAAAAGAGAGAGAGAGAGAGAGAAAAAAGAAACAACACACACACACGCAACAAAAGCCCGAAGTGAGGTCATCCTCACAGAGATCCGGAGAGGGGAGTGCTCAGAGCAGGCACCGGGAGCAGTGTGATTAAAAAGCAATTTATACCATGTTGTCTTCACACTAATAACCATTCCATGTAAAAGCTCCCCAGGAATAAATGTGCTGTGGTAAAAAGTTGAGTCAATTTCACATTTTCAAAAACCAAACCCTGTGTGTGTGTGTGTGTATACATGTATATATATAGAGAGAACATTTAGTTAATCCTGTGCAAAAGGAATGGTCTGCTCTGATGGAGAGCTTTTGAGTTGAGAAGATTGAGTTTTGCCTCATTGATCTTGGTCATTACTTAATTCTCTGTACTTCATTTGCGCTTTATGAAAATATGGAGAAATTAATCTTTCTTACTTGTAATGTTGACCAATGATTTAGTACCATATCAGAAAATGTTTTTTTATATTTTCTGAAAATGCTATTAAATATACAGTATTGTTACACCATGAATGTAAAGAGTTATAATAAACCACTTAATATTAGCTTTCAGAGAAGAAAATCATAAAAGATCATTTGACTTAAATGTTACCCTCACATTAAAATATCAGCCTTTGTCTGAACCCAAAATAAAAGTCAATGTGGAATCATCCTAAGGTTGTTAGACAGGGTGAGAAGAACATACTAATATTGCCTCATTTTCTTAATGAGTAGAACCCCTTTGGATAGTTCTTGAAACTCTTTGTGTCTCAGGTTCCTGTTCTGTAAAATTCAGGCACTGGGCAGATGATATTGAAGACCCAGTTTTAGAATTATATCTGTAGCATGAATTAAATTTGTTCCCATTTGAGAATATTTCACTTGACAGTTACTTAGATTATAAAAGCTGAATAATAATTTGAAGGAGACATAATGCAAGAAACGATTTAATTAAGAACTAAATTTTAAAAACGTGTGTGGGGGGCAGGGGAGAGGGTCAATAACATTATATAACAACAAAGAGGTAGAACATCTAAAACTGCCACATATTTCTGGTGGGAACTGTTAAACTCACTTTGAAAAGCTGATGGGAATATCAAAAGATTTTTAAAGATAACCACTTGTGGTTAAAAATGTTAGTAACTTGATTTAATTGAAACTAGCCCTAAAAAAAAAAAAAAAGAGGGTGGTTACGAATTCTCAACACCAATTCTTGGTGAAGATGTGATACAATTGAAACTATCATACACATTGTTTGGAGTTTCTTATAAAGTTAAACACATACCTACCCCATGTCCAGCAATGCCACTCCTAGATATTTACCAAAGAGAAATGAAAGCTTACATCCACAATAAAAGACTTGTATAGGAAAGCTGATATTGGTTTATTCATAATAGCCCCAAGCTGGAATCAATTCAAATGCCCATGAATAGAATAAGTAATTTTTGTATTTTCATGCAATGAAATAAATATTAACCAGTAACATAAAGGGAAAAAATACTGCAACAGCATGGAGAAAACTCAGTAAATGTTATGTTAAATGAATGAAACCTGATGTGATAACATATGGGTCATTACATGAAGTTGAACAGGCAAAACTATGAGCAAAAGTTGATTAACTGGAAGGGAACATGAGAGAACATTCTTGAGGGACTCAAATAATCCATACCTTGACTGGGGTGGTTGTTGTACATTTGGAATGAATGGAATATACATTTATCAAAATAAATCAAATTACACTCTTAAGTCATTTGCATTTAATGTAAAATGTAAAATTTACCTCGATTTTTGAAAAAGGGTGAGGGGATGCTTTTATGGTAAGTGGAAAAGTTGACAGTGGGAGGATTAAGGGCCTACCTTATAGGAAACAATAGGATGTTAGTGGTTTATGGGCAGGAAAGTAGATAGTATTTACAGCAATGATTGGAAGAGATGAATTCACTTAGTCCTGAAGTGGAAAGTGTTCTAAGTTTAGACAAAGCAGTAGTCTATAGTTATTTCACTCTGCCCTTTATGCTGATGGAAAACAAGCAGAAAAAGGAAAAAAAAAATCTCCTTCCTCATTTTTCATGATTTTAGAACTTCAGATAATATAAGTACCTCCTCAAATTTGGAAAATCGTAGACATTTCCTATTCTGAAAGACTAGGTTTGTTCTACATGGTTACTAGAAAGGCCCCCAAGTAGTGTAATACGTTGTTTCTACCCCTAAAACTCAAGAAACACTTGCGGAATTTGCTAGACAAAATACAGTATGAGTGTTTGCATGCTAGGGGGTAGCTAGTGAGATACGTTGAAAACCCGGGACTAATCACTCACCCATTCCTCATGCATTTTTTTGAGAATAGATACAGAGCCCTGGGTTTTAATTGTATGTGAAGCCAGTGTCCTTGAAAGTGAATGCTGATTAGCATAGCTCTACTAGGTTGCATGTTTTCTGAGCACCTGGGCTGCTGTCGATCCGTGTGTTCCGTTATTATTAGGGTGGGAAGTGGGTGGGGAAGTTCATTTGTAACTCATGGGTCAGTTCAAACATGAACAGATTTTGACTCCAGGTGATGATTCATAATACATATTTCTTCCATTAATAATCGACCGGAATCTGATTTCATATAATGGAACTTCACAAAACACAAAATCACTTTGTATTGTCTTGATTAATCTGCTATAAATCAGGCTGAAAACTCCATTTTGATATAGATTAAAAAATACCTTCCACAAGTCAACTTCAGACTAGTAAATTAATCGTTTATGTGAAGAGGAACCTTGATGATTTATAGACTTCCTTTGAAACACAGCATAGTATTTTAAAGGAATTACTTAAAAGAAAAAAAAAAAAACACTTCTGTAGAAAGAAAGATCTCATATAACTTCCTGGTAATATGTTACTTTTCATTAAATTTGCTTTTTTTTTTTGGAATGGTTTTTGGCCCACTTGCTACAAGATTACATTTTAAACTGCCAACAAAATTATATTTATCTTACAAAAGAAGTCTAACCAGTTTATTAAAAAGGCATCTAAACATAAAATCCCTGTCTTCAAATATTTGAAGGCCTGTCATGCAGAAGAGGGAGATTGTTTGAGTAGGAAAAACCTTCTAAATGGTAGAAGAGGAGCAGATTTCCAGGGAAATGAAAGAATTTGTAATATTTACAGAATGGAAGTAGTTGAGTCTCCTGAAATAGATGTTTATCATCAAAGGTTTCAAGACTCTGAGGTTAAATACCTCTCAGAAATGTGGCATGGAGAATTCTGCGGTATGTGAGAAATTGAACCACAGACCTCTACATTCCCAGCAACTCTAAGATTATACTTACATGGTAGACTTGAGTATTTTTTAAATGACACTTTCTTTAGAAACAGATATCTATAGAAAAGTGATATCTAACATTGCCATAGAATGACCACACCACTTTTAGAAGGAAGAGTGGTTTATTATACTCCTTTCCTAAAACATGAAATTTTGGAAAAATTAGGTAATTCAGCCTTTCTTCAATTGCTCCAGGAACTTAGAATGCATCTCATGATCTACCCCAATTTTGTAAAATTCTCATTATTAATAATTTCTTCTTTTACTAGACCTGCAGTTCTTCAGATGTCATTCAAGTACCCTGGGAGTCCCTGAGACCCTTTTAGGGTGTCCTCATGGTCAAAACTGTTTTCATAATAGTACTAAGATAGTATCTGCCCTTTTTTCTACTCTTCTCTTTTCTCTTCTCTTCTCTTCTCTTCTCTTCTCTTCTCTTCTCTTCTCTTTTCTTTTCTTTTCTTTTCTTTCTTTTCGAGATGGAGTCTCCCTCTGTTGCCCAGACTGGAGTGCAGTGGTGTGATCTCTGCCTGCCAGCTCCGCCTCCCGGGTTCACGCCATTCTCCCGCTTCAGCCTCAGGCGCCCGCCACTATGGCTGTAATTTTTTGTATTTTTAGTAGAGATGGGGTTTCACCGTATTTGCCTTTTTCATTCTTATTCTCCACAAGAGTACGGTGGAATTGTCTAGCAGTTACTTGATATATGTCATCATCACAGACTGTATATAGAAGCAGATATGAGAATACCACTGTCTTCTAATAAAGCAGACATTAAAGAGACATCAAAAAAATGATAAACAGTGCCACTTTTGTCTTGGAAAATAGCTGCTTTTCATTAAAAGTGTTATTTATGTTTACATATGTTGGGTTATTTATTAGTTTAGATGAGAAATAAATATTTTTTAATTTCTTAGTTTTAATTTCATATAT
>NW_016813906.1:3234305-3241608 GCF_001698545.2 Rhinopithecus bieti | reverse complement strand
TTTCTTAGTTTTAATTTCATATATATATATATATATATATATATATTCTGAGCCAAATATAAGTGACTATGGCCTATGACACAACCCCAGAAGATCTCAAGAACATGTGCCCAAGGTGGTTGGGCTATAGCTTGGTTTTATACATTTTAGGGCGACATAAGACATCAATCAATACAGGTAAGATGTACATTGGTTGTTTGGTCTGGAAATGCATGACAACTCAAAGTGGGGTGCTTCCAGTTCATAGGTGGATTTAAAGATTTTCTGATTGGCAATTGGTGGAGAGTTTATCTAAAGACCTGGAATCAATAGAAGGGAGTGTCTGGGTTAAGATAAAGAGTTGTGGAGACCAAGGTTCCTATTATGCAGATGAAGCCTCCAGGTAGCAGTCTTCAGAGAGAATTAATTTCAAATATGGTAAATGTCAATAGATATAGCCCACATAAATTATAACGAGGGTAAAATAGTTCTGAAATCAAAACATTTGATAACTGCTCTGGCAAGTCAACGACTCCTCCCAGTCGGGTACGGTGGCTCACACCTGTACTCCCAGCACTTTGGAAGGCCGAGGTGGGTGGATCATCTGAGGTAAGGAGTTCAAGACCAGCCTGTGCCACATGAGTGAAACCCCATCTCTACTAAAAATAAAATTAGCCAGGTGTGGTGGCAGGTGCCTGTGATCCTAGCTACTAGGGAGGCTGAGACCCGAGAATCACTTGAATCCAGGGAGCAGAGGTTGTAGTGAGCCAATATCATGCCATTGCATTTCAGCCTGGGTAAAATGAGAGTCTGAAAAAAAGCCAAACAACAACAACAACAACAAAACCAACGCTCCTCCCTTCTTATTACTTTTACCCATGAAACCTAGATCTACATAAGATATATTCAATATCTCTTTGATCTGAGAATCTTGCAAATACTTGAAGAGAGTGTAATAATTTCCCTCTCTTAGTCTCCCTTCTGCAGACAAAGGGCCATCAGTTCCTTTAGTCACTAGATACAACATATGATTTTGAGTTCTCACACTATTTGATAGGTCTTTTTTGAATGTATTTCAGTGAGTGATGTATCATCTTAAATATAGCACTCAGAAGAGAGGAAAATATTGTAGGTCATACACTTAATAGTAGAGTGGGACCATTATCTTTATTATTGGAATTTTCCTGCTATTCATACTGCTAAAGATTGAATTAACATTTCTGGCAGCCATTATTATGATTTTCTGATACACATGGAGCTTACAGCTAAGATTCCCAAATGCTTTTCAGTCAAGCTACTACTTCTAGGCTACATTTTCCAGATTTTTTTTTTTTTTTTTTTTTTTTTTTTTTTTTTTTTTTTTTTGAGACCGAGTCTCGCTCTGCTGCCGGCCCAGGCTGGAGCGCAAGTGGCCCGGATCTCAGGCTCACTGCAAGCTCCGCCTCCCGGGTTCACGCCATTCTCCTGGCCTCAGCCTCCCCGCGTAGCCTTGGGACTACAGGCGGCCCGCACCCGTCGCCGCGGCCTAGTTTTTTTGTATTTTTAGGTAAAGAGACGGGTTCCACCGTGTTAGCCAGGATGGTCTCGATCTCCTGACGCTCATGATGCGCCGCCCGTCTCGGGCGCTCCAAAGTGGCTGGGATTACAGGCTTGAGGCCACCGCGCCCGGCCATTTTCCAGATCTTTAGTTTTGTAATAATTCTCTTTTATCCAACTCAAGATTTTACTCCCTATTAAATTGAATCTTATTTGATTTATCCTAATTATTGCAACATGCTGGGATATTTTCCATATCACCATTGTGCATCTGAAATGTTAGTCTTCTCAGCTTTGAGGCATCCAAATATTCAATAAATGTGGCATTTACATGTGAATCAAATCATTGATGCTGGACAAGGCCGAGGGAGGAGTTCTGTGGTCCATCACCATAAAACTTTTTTCATGGAGAAGATATTTTCCCTCTTCAGATCCATCATCACTTTCCTTAGAGGTGGTCTCTTTGTGTCCTGACTGAACTCACTCCTATGAGCCATAAAATTATTATTGATCTTCAGGAACTACTAACTATCCTGTCACTTATCTTCACACCTACCCTGAACTTCACATTGCCCTCCATATGTTTACCTTTTTATATCAGAACACTACTGTTTGAAAGAAGGCAGGATCGAGTTGAATGGCTTTACTTTCTGTCATCAGTTGTTCTATACCTTCTTCACCAAGTAGACTTTCTACCACTTTTGTCTTTCTCTTGCTCTAGACATAGCTTTAGAAGACTTTGTGTTGTCATTAGGGTTTCTTACAAACCTTCTCTCATTTTGGGCTTTCTATTCAAGTGACCCTGTTCGTTCTTGCTAGGGTACTCTCTTCACCGTTGGTGAGTTATTCCTCCTGAAACCTATTATACAAACCTTTACAGAAACTGCAGTTGTCAGGTTGCTCCCTGGGCTGCCACATGACCTGTTTGGATACTTCCTCTTCTTATTGTCAGAATTTTGTTTTTGTGAGTCTCCCTCTTGTCATGAGCAGCTTTTGTTTTCATGAGTTTCTGGCCTGGGTTCTTGCTTATCTTTCTATGTAACACTTTGTGTCCACCTTTTCTAAAGTGTGTGGTGTCCATATGGTTATGTTTAGCTTTTTCTTATTTTGGCTTCTTGAACCCTGAAATAACACAGTCATTTAAAAATATCTAATGTTCAAAATCTTGTAAGTTTAAAAATTTTTATGACATTTAAATACCATATTTATTTTCAATTTTGTTTCTTACTACCAAAAATACATTTATCTTGTTTCTGGGGTAGAATACAAATGTTTTGTTTTCATGGAATGTTTGATGTTAGTACAACTTGCCGTGTGGTAGATGGCCTATATGTATTTGTTGACACAATGCTAACTCCTTCAAATATACTTTATTTCAATTAGAAAGTATTTTATTAGTGTATCAATGTTCCTAGCTTTTACCTACCATGGTAAAATAAAAGTAAGAAAAATATGATTACGTCCTTGTTTTCAAATAATTTATTTAGTACCTTTGAAGAAAAGGCAGAGTAGCAAAACAAATAAACAAACAATAAAATAATCAGGTGACAATATATCAATTTGTTTAGCTGTTCATTTAACAATGACTTATTGAACATCTACTATATACCAGTTTCTTCAATAGGCACCTGACACACAAATATGTAAGGTATAGGCCATGTCATTAAGGAATACCAATCCAATGGGGGTGGGGAATTCATATGATAATAATACAGTATGGTGAAAGCTAAGAGACATACACACATGAGAGACTGTGGGAACCCAAGGAAAAGGAAACCAGTGAGGCTCGTACACCTCAACTCCACAGAAGAAGAGCAGGAATTTTAATCATGAATTGGTTTTTACTAGGCAGCAAGATGAAAAGCAGATTTCTTCAGAGAAGGGAACAAAGCACGCAAATGGGAAAGCAAAAGAAACTGGGCCATTTGACATGGTTGAGTGTTTGCTTTGTATATTTGGGGGCAAGGGCTGGAAGTGAGTGATAAAAAGCAACAATTTGAAATTTAGTATTTAAACCAGTAGTTTTCTAATTGTGCTCTCTGAAATCCCTTAGGAGCAATGGGATGGGAGCTGTGAAAATAAGAAAGCTGATCTGCCGGGCTCTGGGCTTCTCACCACCATTTTCACCATGACAGCTTCTCTTTTGTTTGTTTTATCTACTGGGCTTTTTAGTCAAGTTTTCTTGAAATAATTGTTTTAGAGCTTTTTTGAAAAATGAAGCCCATTGCAATAGACAAAGGGGATGTCCTAATAGAGTTTAAACAGGGGGCCAAGATGTTCATCCCAGGGGTGGTATAAAGGACAGATGGAAAGCAGGAAGACTAGTTAGATGGCCATTGTATTTACATGTTCATTCTTTCAAAATGTATTTATTGCACACTGACCACAAGCCAGGTTAGAGTCTGGAAGTACAGAGAAAGCTTTGTGTCTGACAACTTGATCACTGGAGAAAGATTTGAAGTGGTTCTTGATTGATGTGTAGAAGATAAAGAAGGCTGAGCCTTTTACTTGCTTTTTTTCTACTTGTAAGTTTTCATTTTGATGAAACTTCAAACTTACAAAAGTTGCATTTTATCTACTTTAAAATAACTAAATCCTGCAGAACATACAGAAACAGAAACGTTCATAGCTATATTTATTTTTCTATATTGTTATAATGTATATAACATATAATGAATACATTTCTTCAAATATATTTCTATTTTATAATGATAGAAATAAAAATAACCACTATATTGAATTTTCAAGTAATCCATGCTGTGGACTTTGAGAGCCTGAATTCTCAAGGATAAAATGACTCTTTTTTTTCACTAAGATAAACATAACTCCCTCTCAGTCACTGTACCCTACCATTAATGCTGAAGCGAAGGCCTAACCTGGGGCTGTGCCCTGCTTCGTGGTCCAGGTGGACGGGGAGCCCAGATGAACGTTCAAGTGCTTCTAGGACATGCATAGTCTGCTCTGTTGGGCTCTGTCGGGTTATAAGACAGAGCACATCTTGAAGAGTGTCATACTATTACACTTTTGAAAAAATTGAAAGAAAACCTGTAAGGCCAATTGAACAATTAGAGTTGTATCTTAAGGATGGAGAGTCCTGTGTGGTTTACTACGTGCCAGGCTATACGTTCATCCCATTTCTCATATTGTTTCATTTAATTTTCAGAGCAAAAGGATAAAGGAAGAACTATTATTATTCTCATTTCATAAGTGGCAAATTTTCTATGCTGCAGCTCAGAGTTGCTCCATAACTTTCCAAAGACCATAGATAGTATGTGGCAGAGCTGAAATTCAACTCGGGTGTGATTGGGTTGCACTCCAAAGACCAAGCTCTTATGTAGTATTGTCCCCTGATGTTTCAAACCCTTGCTCAGAACAGATTTGGTCAGAAACTCTTCTGGGAGAGGCCTGTGGGTACTTGACAGCTTCAGGCAGTCATCTCAGCTTCCGGCTCTCACAGCCCTGTCCCCTGGGCCTGCCTGTGATCACCGCTCTATTGGTGAGGAATTGTGTGCTGCTGATAGTAAGAGATGGGAAAGTCTGTGGCTTAAAAATTTAGAAGGTTTTCTGTCATGTGAAGGAAGGCTTTAAGAGGGTAGTGCAGGGCAGACAAACTGACTTCCTGGGCTCATCTGGAGCCTGAGTTCTTTTTATGTGGATGTTCTACCATCTTTAATACCAGTAGGTAGAAAGGTGGTGACTGAATCTCCAGCTGCTATAGCCAGGCAGGAAGAAAGAAAAGGGGAAGCAGGAGAGTCTCCAAGTGTCTGTCAAATCACTAAAGGGCCTTCTTTGTTAACTTCTCATTGGCCAAAACAAAGTCACATAATCACATCTAGATGCAGAGGAGGCTGGGAAATAAAAGCTTTTAGCTGAGCACATTGCCTCTCTAAACAAATGCAAGGTTATTACGACAACAGAAAAGGAGAATGAATATTGGATGGGCAACGAATCCTACCTGACACATTTTCTTAACCTGAGGTTTACCCAGTTTATTTCTAGGTTCAAAGGCTGTCCACTGAAACCTGTGCTGGGTCTCTACTCTGGCTTAAGTGCTGAATGCTGACTTAGTGAATTATTACATGTTTTGTAGTGTTGTTTATGGAATCGACAACCACAACCATTCTCTTTAATTCTGGATCTAAAGAGCTGGAACCTACTTAGGAATATTGTCTTCTAAATCTTCTTTGAATCTTTGAACACATGTCTATTGTGGGACAGAGACAGCACTTGTCTCCCTTATAGCAGTTAAGAATCTGAGGCCAAAGAGACCCACAACCTTTATTCGGAGTTGATGCAAGGTACTGCTATCTCTCACATTCAGACTAGTGACCTCTGTGTGTGTGTGTGGGTGTGTGTGTGTGTGTGTATCATTTTTTAATGCTTTCAAGTCATTTGGTCAAAAGCAAGGTTTCTCAAGGGTAGAGGAAGGACTGGGACTTTCATGCATGTTGAGAAAAATTATCAAGAAAAAAAAAAAGGAAGCACCCTAAAATAGGACCCCTGAATTGTAATGTTTCCAGTGTTACATTTGAAAATGTACATTTTAAATGTTTACAAGTAAACATTAACGTTTTACAGTCACTTCTTTTATCCCCAATGCATACATACCAAACCCCCTTAACAATCCCATAATACTATATCATTGAGCAAAATAGAATCTTAGCATTTGTTTAGAACATTAAATACTAAGGTCAGTGTATCAGGATAGGGTAAAGTATGCTGCAGCCACAACCCCCAGTGTCAGTGGTTTTACACAAACAAAATGTATTGTTTTTTCCTCCTGAAAAGTCCACTGCAGATTTAGATGATTCTCCAGGGAGTACCAGGGATTCAGCAGCCTAGGCTGATTAAGGTTTCACTTTTCCACATTTTTGTCACTGCCAGGAACTCACAGCCTCTGTCTACTAGGCAAGAGTGGAAGGATACAGGAGAATCCAGAAGATATGTTAGGTTACTTTTCATCTTTTAGATCAAGTCAGAAAGCCTTGCTTGTAACTGCAAGAGAGTTGAGAAGTGAATTTTCTCAGTTCCCAGAAGAAGAAAAGAATATGAACACTATCTTTACCATTGTCCACTAATGGGAGAAATTTTTAAAGTGGCATAATGAATATCATCTTTCAATCCTGCCAATGTTTCTCTCTGACTGTGTGCATGATGTTGGCTGAAATTTGAGGTCCTTTGTAAACATGAGGTCAAGGCCAAATAACCCTATATTCCTCTTGCCAAGTCTGTCCATGGTAGACCAAGACGAAGTGTAGGAGGTCCTGGAATACCATCAAATAGCAACAACCAACATGCCTTGTAAATACTAGTTTCTGAGACTGGTATGTCAGTTGTCAAGCACACACTTAGTATGTAATTTTGAATAAATGTTGGATAGAGGAGTGACTCATTCTTGGAAACCTCCTTCAAGTTCAGACGCCTAATTGAATATTATTTCTCATAACTTATCTTGGACATCTAGTCTGTATTCATCTTTTAACAGTGTCCAGTTGAAATTTCATATAAATTTCGAAAGCAGAAAATATGTCTGCACTCTTTGGGCTGAATCTTTCTTCAGGATACTTCCAAGCAGGTTCTCTAACAAAACAGAAGGATAAAAACCCTCACCTAATAAGAGGGATGGGGTTTCTTGTGAGTTACTGTGATCATAGAGGGTACCTAACAATTTCCTAGTCCCCTTCCTCAACAGCCATGGTCCCTTGATAGTAGGCCTTTCTATGCCTTTTTGTTTTTCTCTTAAATAGTTGAAATGTTAAGGTGCTACATTTAACCACTTCCCCCCATG
>NW_016813906.1:3201805-3229305 GCF_001698545.2 Rhinopithecus bieti | reverse complement strand
ACTGTGACTCTAAGATAAGCTTTCCCTGTTCAGGAAGAGAAAACAATTATTCATTGGTTAATTAGCTGTAAACAACTTTTAAAAGACACATCCATTATATATGTAATTATTTGAAAAAAGGCTTTAATGTTATTTGTACTAATGCATAATTATTAGTGCTTGCTAAATGGATTAACAGGACTTAGATGACCACTATTATTGCGGAGTCGCACAGTGAAGAGATGAGATTAGCATCAGGAAGGAATGTGTTATGATGAATCAGATAGGAAGTTTTTGTTTTTGCTTTGTTTTTTTTCTTTTTTGCGCCCCATAGTAGAGGTCATGTGGAGTCACATTACATTTTCAGAAACAATGTGTTTCAACCTCAAGTAATAGTACTTTTAGTCTTTGTTTTATGACACATGACATATCTCACTAGACAAGTTTTTCTCCTAGAGTTATAGTATTGCTATGATTTATTATTTATTCATTTATTTGTTTATTTACTTATTTTTACCTTTGAGAGCTTTAAAAAAGTCAACACTAAGTTATGTTTCAAACTTGTGGTTATTAAAAGGAAAGTAGTTACCAGTAAAACCATGAGCTATTTAGTCTCACTTGTGCTTATTGCAGCCACTGTATTATATTTATTAGATCATGTACCATGTTCCCTGTGGCATGTTTGCTATTTCACAACCGTTGGTAGAAATTAAGTACAATAAAAATAGTTTGGTCTAATGTTTGAATTTCAGTAGATGAAGTTCATTGTTGACCTGTTTCTAGTGTTCAGTGATTTGGTTGAAACAGAATAACTTGGATATTTCGAAGTAGCTTGGGTATTAGCTTTTCTCTTCCCTGCCCCCTACATTTTGTTTAGCTTCCTCTTCCCATTACATTTAATTGGCTACCTGATACTATTATTACAGACTCAAAGTTGTGCATTTCATGCTGCAGTGGTGTTGATAAAGATATTGCATAGCCTGGGGCAAACCCAGGGCTTTTGTCCTTTTTACTACTGTATATTATAATTAACTCCTCTTAGGTGGGCCAAAGAGTTGTCATGGGCTTTCTTACCACAACAGCCTGGATTTGATTCCACTCAAGAGCCCCACCCCTCACCCCTAACCCACCAGCCTTATTTTTTTATTTTTTTTATTTTTAAGAAAGAAATGAAGTTCTGGAGCTTTGGTTTCAGGATTTGCAAACCTGTTTCCCAGGGTGCCAGTTAAAAATCCCAGTGGTGGTGACTCATCTCCTTTATCTCTCCTTAAGGCCACTGTGAGATGAGACCTTGCCTGGAGCACTGTGTAGACACAAAAACTATTGCATATTCCCAATAAGCTAGGCTTTCCTCCGAAGTCCTTGATCAAGTTTTCTACTCCAAACTGAGAATGTTAGTGTCTTTTTGAGTCACTCCAGCCTCTATTAGAGAGCAATAATATTTTGAGTTGGAAAATTTTTGTAGCATTTGGTATGAGCTTGCCATCTCTAAGCAATGCAGTTTTTGTCTTGAGTGACAGTGATGGGGTGGGGGGCAAGCCTGCTTGGGCTATCACATTGGCTCAAGTAGCTAAGCTAAACTCTCTCATGCCTTGAGAGACCTTAAACGTGAATTATTCCAGTGTCTGTTGAACTTTGAGTGTACTTGAGCACTAGTCAATCTGCTGAATTATCAGATACCTCCCCTCCATTTCTCCCCTATCTTTGTCATGTGTTCTCAATATTTGAAGGAGGGAAAAGTGTCAGGAAAATTTACCTATACAGCCCATTCATTTATTAAATATTAAAATTCCAAATTCAAACACAGCCATGGCCTTTGGCACACAGGGAGTTCTAAATGAATGCTGTAGCACTGTTATTTTTGTTAGTTGACAGGGAAATTGTTACATTTTTAAGGATTTGTGAATTTAAGCATAGATGATTACTGTGAACGTTGGGGTTTTGCAAATGGGAAGCCTTGTTGCTCAATTTACTAATTTATTTTGTGATCTGTGACTAAACTGAGTAAAAATGCAAATAGTACAAGGCCCTTTCCGTTTTATCACCAGATCAGTTTACTGATGGGAGGATCAGAGTCACTAAACACTCCGACACTCTTGTGATTCCTAAGTAGTTGGGCATTAAAAGCAGCTAAAGTGAAGACTAGGAAGATTGTGGTGGTTCACATAGGTAGGTTTAAATGAAATCTAGTTATTTATTTTAGGTTTAAAATGAAGAGTCTCCAGCTCAGGTTTATTGGCCATTGTGACGGTACAAACAGGTCTCTTCCCCATCACATGCAACAATAAACTGCATTGCTGGGAGATGGCAAACTCATGCAAAAAGGAAAGCACTTGGCAAAGGCTGAGTGAATAATGCTTTAAGCTTAAAGAGACCCTGTTAAATGTCTTTGTATGTTATTTGTATACAATTTCTGATTCTTAAAACTGAAAATTATATTTTGATTATTTTCTTCTTTTGCATTTTCTAGTGATCAAATAAGTTTCCTTTAATATTATAATATTAAAAATAATTCAAGAGAATGTATTTTTTCATATTATATATAAAAATCAAGTTAGGTCATCAAGGGAACACTAACGAGGGACCCTATTGTGGTACAGTGCATTGCTATATGTGTTTAGAAATATTAGGGATCAAATGAAACCCTGCTATGATTTAATCAGCCTTTAACATGTAATTTATTCTGAAAATCCAGTGGAGAAACTATGAAATTCCTCTACATAGTAGCCATTCATAGATTGAAATACCTTTTGGTAGAGAGAATGGAAAACGTGTTCCCAAATGGGAAACATAATCCCCAATGCGATCCACAACCCATATTCAACATCTCAACACTTTGTAATATGAAAAGATCTGATATGGCATATAAGTTGATTTGTTTAGCATTGTCTCTTTCAAATGTCTCTTCTTCTTTTTTTTTTTCTTTTTTCATTATACTCTAAGTTCAAATGTCTCTTCTTTAGAAATTATTGAATCAGACTAAGTGATGTAGCTCATTTGTGAACAGGGAATGGGTTGCTGGAAGCGTACACATGCATTCTTCAATCCCTTACCCAAAACCCCTGAGACAGAGATGTGTTTAGAAATTTTCTTTTAGAAAGGTACTATGGTGCATATACTGCAGATTATGCAATATCTCCAGCTGGGTCTGGGGCAGCACCCTATAATCAAACACATTCATGTTTCTGCATTGCAGTGTATGAATATTCACATTGAGTGGGATAAATAAAGACTCGAAATAATCTTGAAATTAGTTCAGGTCTGGTTTTGCTACCACATGAGTTATGAAAAGCCTTTCAGAGCTTTTTGTTTTCACAGTTGCAGATGGGAGATTGTGGACCAGTATTTCTATACTCAAGAGACCCCTCCGGTTATCTTTGGTGTCATAGGTTTTCATTTTTATTTCAGTCAGGTCATAATATGTTGCATTAATCAAACAAGCGAGTAGGGACAAATATGGCAAGAAACTTACGGGTCGACCAATTTTTTTTTAAGTCACCAAATATTTATTGATTAACAAATATGAGCCAGGCACAGTGCTGGGCACTCAGGGGGATATAGAAGAAGTGGAATCATGGTCTCTGCCCTGATAGAATTTATAATGAAATTAGACACATGAAACTTTCTCTGTCTCTCTCCCTCTCATACACGCACACACACACACACACACACACACACAGACACACACACCCCCTGCAGAATAATACCAAACATATATGGATAAATGCCAAATTGAGTGTTCCAAAGAATACATGCTTTAAGTCAGCAATGGCAAATAGGTTTCAAATCACCTGCCAAATCCTATCGATTGGCAGTGGCTGCTTCTGGCGCTAATATCGATGCTTCTAGCTAAGCCTGAGATTAGCTGCAAGAGTCTCCTTATTGATTATCAATGTATGGCTTGGTGGCAGGAGAGTGGAATGATGACAGGCCTAATATTTGGATCTCTCCAGATCTAGGTAGTCAAAGTCTAGGAAGGATTTTTTTTTTTTTTTTGAAGGCGAATAATAACTGCTGTTGTAATTTATTATTATTCTTTATTCTTTGTCCATTAAAAAAAAATAACACTTGGGAGTTAGTTATTTTCAAAAGTTTAAGAGCATATTCATGGAATTACCACCTGTGTTTATAATTTTAACATCCTTTATATAATTATAGCATCTTTTGGGGGTGCACAATTCTGATGCTGTAAGTTTAGGTGAGTATGGGACAATAAAATTTAATGTAACAAGCTAGATGATAATCATATGGATTAGTAGTTGAGAATCTCTTCAGCTTAACTTTTTTGTTTATTCATTTTGTTCTGTTTTATATGTTATGTCTTATACAATATGACTTATAAAATGTAGCTATGCTAATTAGATGTGAACCTTTCTTCCAAGAAACAATAATCCACTTTAGGGCTGTTACCCTAAGCCTTGTCTTCTTTTGTTTCCTTTCATTATTTCAGGAGCCCTGTTTGCACTTGGTGCATTGTAATAGGAAGTCTTTATGATCTTGTTGCTTACATTCTTTGGCTCCTCAGTCCATCTTCTGAAATGTTTAATTATGATGAATGTGGAATGTTGGAAAAGGCCTCATTCCCATGTGATCGTTATGAAATATATATACTATATATATAAATGTGGCAAACATTCATTAATAGCAAAGATGTAACACTCCATGTAGCTTTCCTCTGTCACCTCAAGCATTCTCATATGACCTAATCACAGAAAAACATGTCAGATTTCTCCTTTACTCTAGAGTTTGACCTCTTCCCATAAGAATTGGGTTTTGACATAAGCTTTCTCCAGTTCTGACTGTAATATCTTGAAATCTTATTTGAGAGATTTTTTTTCCTTGAAACTGTATTCTGAGATTTGAAAGGAAAAAATTCTTTTAGTCTTGTAAATTTTTACGTATTTCCCAGGTTCATGGTAAATTCTGTGGTGATGTAATTTTATATCATTAACAAATACTGAGCTGAATATTTTTAAATGAATTCTGAAAAGTTCAAAGTTCCCTGCTGCTCGTGTGAAAGGTTAGGCCATCACGTTTAAAATAAGAAAAAATGGAATAATAGGGGAGCCACAGGCATCTTTTATTTCTCTATCTTGGGGAAGCAGCAGCAGGGATCAAACAGTTTAACTATGACAGTGCCCTCCTAACCTGCCGTGTACCTCCTTGGGCATGAGAATGGACAATCCAAGGGACCCGAAAATGTGCTCATCCAGACTCTTTGAACATCAAACTGGGCAATCATATTTATACTCAGGGGAAGCTAATTCATGGCTGGCCACAGAATGGCATGCAGGCAACCAAATGAAATGGATTATAAAATTTGATTGATATAACAAATGAAAGTTAAACTGTCCCCTAGTGCATTTAATTCTGAACTGGGAAACAGTGATCAGGTAGTGTAGAATAATAATTTATTTTTGCTAAAAAATAGAATATTGACTCATACACAAGAGTTTTAGAATAGAAAATTATCATTTTAACCAGATATCAGCTAACAAATAGGCTTTATAATCAATGCAATATACATTTATGCTAAAGATATTAAATATTAATGTATAATATTTTAAAATTCATCTTATTTGGTGAGGCTGGTAGATATGGATAAAGGAAATAATACATAATTATGTTACTTGTTCTAAAAATAATAATAAAAATAAAATACATTTTAAATTCTTTCAACTTTGAATTTATTTGAAACTCATTCAAAATGATATGGGATAATTATAAACATATGCAGATACCACTTCTATAAGGTAGACACACGGAATGTAATGGAAAGAATAGTATAAAGAATATATCACGTAAAACAAAAAGTTGAATGTAAGTATATAACTTGGTTTAAGGTATGTTTGTTTCCCCCCTAGATTCATATAGAATCTAAAAACCGGCTCATGAATCTCAAATGAAATAATTTGACTGAACAGTACAATCTGTTAATGCATTGCATGTTAATATATTTTCCTTATATTGAGGTGTGTGTGGTTTTATCAAGTATATTGACTGTTTCAGACATGTTTGATGGTGCTAATGAGCACACTTTCACAATGTTTTGTGTGGAGCTGTCAAATTAGAACATTTTTGACATCTACTCATACATCTAAATGTGTCAGTGGTCTGTAGTAGCCTCATATGTGTATTAACTTTGATAAAGTGCCTGAGACAGCCGTAAGGATGTACTTGTACATCCCCAACTACAGAGAGTGTCACTTACCAAGGACCCCAGCTGCTGTGCTCTGAAATCTACTTCAGAGTTTGTGCCAAGGTCATGCCTCCCACAGGCGTTAGCCAATCACTGAGCTTTGCTACGCACTGAGTCAGTCCTGTTGCTGGGACCCTTGGCTCTCTTCTGGCCAAGGACTCCTCTATGCTTGCTGAGCAGTCTGGGAAGCTTCTACCCAACCCTCCTTCCTTCATATTCAAGCTGCACCATGGTCTGAGGATTATCCTAGCTTCTTCTGTAATCCTATCTTGGCATCTGCTTTCCAGAATACCCAGACTAACACAATGCATTTCGTTTATTCTTATTCTTTTTGGAATTTAATTATTTGTCAACTTCATTTTTGTCAACTTCAACAAACTGTAAGTTGCAAGGCTCTCAATAAATGTTTAATGAATTCATGAATAGATGGAAGGCCTTTTGAAATCTAGCAAGAATCATGGATGGTAAAATTCAATTATGATATGCTTTTGTCAACTGTATGCTCCCAATTTTACTTAATCTCTATCTCAAATTCTTTTGATACTTTTGGTTTTAATAGTTTCCAAAAATGATTACTGCTTGTGATTACTAAGGGTAGGCCTAGGGCCATATTATTGTATTTTGGTTGTTGACTGATTATTCATTTACAACCATACATATGTGTGCAACACCTGTGACCACTACTGGCTGGGAGAAAGAGAGGAGAACAAAGATGTATAAACATGGTGCTTTCTGTCAGGATGCTTACTATCTCACTTGACCAGAAACAAAACAAGCAAATAATTAACACCAATATGTGAAATGATTTGAGACAAAGAATCTTTTTCACACATAGCCAAGGGAACTCACAGACAAATGGTCCAGTTACAGGCAGAGACCATATGGTTAGGTTTCACAATTTTCTCAATAAAATGAAACCCTACTACCTGCTTACTTGGTTGTCCATGATTGTGGATTTCTAGTTAGCAATGTAGAATACTTGTACCCTGATTAGTGAGTGCAGTCTCAGTCACTGGCTATCTACCCTTGCTATTCAGAGTTTTGTCTGATGACTAAAGCAGCATTAGCATCACCTGGAAGCTTCCTGCCAATGCAGAATCTCAGACCTAACCCACACCTACTCAATCAGCATCTTCAACAAGTAATTCATATGTACATTAATGTTAGAAAAGAAATGCCTTGGAGTCTAACACTTAGACTACTGATGATTATGTTGCTAGGATGAGACTCAGACCATGGAGGTTCACAAATTACTAGGAATCTCACCTAGAGTGGCAAGATTCTCAACTAAGCATTGGATCTCACACCGATGAAGCAACACTGCATTATTAACTCTTTATAAAAATTTGTTTGTTTATTTTCTCTATCCTGCACTGTTACCAAAAAGTCTCAAGGTGGCTTATAAGGTATATATAATAAAATATGAATAATAGTTGGAAATACATGTGAAGAGAAAATATGAATAAGAAACAGAAGCCATGGAAGAGGAAGATACACAAAACTCATGCAAAGAGGTCTAGTATCTGTGTTTTATTTTGCTTTAAGAAGTTTGAGGACCATGTCCATTACCTTAGTGAAGGCCACCTGTATAATATACCTTATGAGACTGCCTTCCAAAATTTAGTGATAGGAAAATCTTTGTCTAATTTGAAGAACTGCTGTGCTTCCTTCTTAATGATAATAATGCTTTTACGAATTACTGTGTTTCTCTCCCTGACTTCCAGAAAGCACAGGGCCAAATTTTATGGCAATCGTGAAAACGATTTTAACCTCCACAAGTGGAATATTTTCCTTTTCTTTCCTTGAATCCTTAAAATAATTTAGTTGTATTATCCATATGATCATATTACAGCCCAGTTTAATTCACTTTTAGAAGAATTTTTTTTAATCAACATATAATCAACACATTGTTTCATTCTGAGTATTGTTGAAAAGGATGAACTTTCACGTACCAATAACAAGAACGAGTTATTTATTTTTAACAAAACTGATTCAGCTAGTTTGAGTATTTTGGGCAAATCTAACACAGGGTTAATTCTGACAGAATGTAAATTAAAAAAGAATTATGATATTGAAAACTACACCTAAAGAAAAGAGAGGAGCGACTATGAAATTGAGCAAATTCAGATCTTATGTCATTGTGTACAATGCTTCGCTAGAATCAGTCTCTTTGTATCAACTTCTCTACTGTGCTGATGTCTAACCCTCAGAAGTGAGACAGTTGAGTCTGCTATTTTCAGTGTAGAAAAAGACACATCTGCCAAGACTGTAGTCCTGCAAAGTTTGCTCTTCTGCAAAAAGATGTGTTCTTGTGGATAGCCATAGCATGGCCTTGGGAAGATGGAGTTAGGCTATCTACTAGCATGTCTTCAGTGCACCCAGATGCTGTCACACTCACCTCAATACATTGCCATTAAAGTTCCATCCGCTTAAGTCTTTGGGTCTTGGTTAAATTTAGGTAGTTTTAGCAATACCATTTTAAAAAATTATTTTCCTTCATTTACTCTTTGGATGAATAAAATGTTTGTGATAGATTTCGATGTGTGGAGATGGGAGAAAGGCTGAGTATGAAGCCTTTGGAGGGAAAAAAGGAAAAAACATGAAAGAGATGATGATGGAAAACTGGAGGAGGAGGAGAAACTAGAATTTTCTCATTTATTAATTTCTGTCCCTTCAGTTCAAAAATGGTGAGCAGGTTCAATTAATTACTTAATTAATTGGTTATAGAGTATTTGTCAGAAAGAGTCTTAACAGTCTCAATACAAACCGACTTGCGCTATATCCATGTATTTTTCTGCTCACTTCTGTGAGTTAAGTTCTGTAAGTCAGCCTTAATTTTAGATTTTCTTACTTGTAGCAATTGTATTAAACATTAATGTAATTGAAACTATCTTTTTAAACTCTGTGGGAAATTCAGTTTTGTAGTACAAAGTATTTGCCCTTAAGAATATTGATTCTAAAATATAACATATATCAAGACTTTAAGACTTTATGATCACATGAATCATCTATGAAAGAGACATATAGCCTTTTCCTTTATGATTTTTATGTGAATATTAGTGTGTATATATATGTGTATATATATACACATATATATGTATATATATAGTATATATACATATACACATATATATGTGTATATATACACATATATATATGTGTGTATATATATAGTAAATGTTGAGTAATTTGGCTTTATTTTCTATTACATTATAATGATCGTTTTAATTATATAATTTTAATTAAATTTGGCAGTATTTTACTAAAATTCTTTAACAGAGAACTTTTTGCATGTTCTGTCATATTGTTTTCTTGAAAGTTGTAAGTAAAACTATAGGCCAAATCTATACAGAAGCCTCATCACTATTATTACTTCAGCTGTTAAATAGCATCTATTTTTGTACTTGATGGCTGTCATCTGTAATTCTTGCTTTGTTATACCTTGAGCATTTTATAGTTTTCATTACATTTGTACTATTTACACCCTACCCTATCATTGCATTTTTTAAATGGTGAAATTAAGTAATATAATCTTTATTTAACTATGTCTTATTGGACCAGAGGTTCTCAGTCTAGGCTGAGAAACATCATGGGAGCTTTTAAAAATCCAGTTGTCCCCGCCACACCCCTAATTAATTAAGTCAGAATCTCTGGGGTTTGGACCCAGGTATCAGAATTTTTTAAACCGCCCCAGCTGATTTCAACATGCAGCCAGGTTTGAGAAGCACAAGATAGGGCAATAAAGCACATCTGTTCTGAGCCACTCCTGTTGGCCCCAATAGATTCTGCAAAAGATTCCCTGCCTCAGGCTTCATGCCCATTTGGTTTGTTCCTGTCCTGCTTCCTAAATCAATTTCAAGTCAATAATATCTTGATACAGTACAGAAGATGTGCAAGTATTTTGTAGCAGGTTTTACCTAACAAAGTCATTGACTTACTACGATATGTCAAATTCCAAACTTTCAGTCTTTTCATAGGCATAAATAATTGTGTCCGACGTTCATTATAAATGCTATTTATGAAATAAGTAAGCACTCTGGGGACTTAACCACTCAAATTGGATTTGCTATTCAAAAATCATGTATATGACCCACAGGTCAGGCATATATACAGAAAAATATACATACACACATATATATGTGTTGTGTTTGTGTGTGTGTGTATATAAAATCTTTCCTTGAGTACGGAAGGATTATTTTTGGTTGTTGTTAGGAACCTCAAAATTGGAGGCAGGAGCCTGAACTTTCTCCCTTGCTCTGTGTCTGCCTCTGTCTGAAAATTCTGTCATTTTTATTGTATAGACAGTTAAAATGTAAAATCAGGTGAGATTGATTTTGTTCTCTCCACCGCCCACATTTTTTTTAAGTGCAGAAGCTCGAGATAAATATCCTTAAGTAAGAAAGTTTAAGTGCCTATTCTGACAGTTACAAATAATTTTATACAACAGTCAGACAGACAAATTGTGCCGATTGTCTGTATTTCTTTAAAAAAAAAAAAAAAGGAGAGAGAGCGAGAGAGAAAGTCTGGCCTGGAGACTAGAGTAAATCACAAAAGTGATCTCAAGTGAACAGAGATAGATTTCTGGAATACGGTGTGCAATGAAACCACTGACCTCTTATACATGGGTTCATGTCTTTTTCTACAGAAACAGATGGGTAATAGCATAATGCCGAAATCATGCTCTACATAATATGGACCTAGTGATTGCAGACCTGATTGCTTGCCATATGGTTGCTGAAGGGTTGAAGAGAAAATGGGATGATATGCAAACCCTTAAAAGCAACATTTTTATTGAATGGCCATTACATTAAAACCCAAACCCTGCAAATGAAGGCAAGAACTGTGGTGAATAATGATGAAATAACAAAGCAATAAAAACAGCAGCAGCATTGTATGTATTTTGTTTTTGATATGCAAACGAAGGGCAGACTTATTTTTGTCACTTTGCCTAACATTATTATGAACATTAGGGGGTAAGGTTTTGGCACATAAATGCCTTTAGGACAGAAATACTATGCGTGTAGGGCATTGCTACATTCACTAGGTCAGAGAGAGAAGATAATAATCACATGTCCCAGAGGAACTGAATTTGACTCAGAAGCTACCTGCAGTCTGTGACTATCCCCCTGTGAAGTTCAGTCTATCAGCGAGAAGATAGTAGTAAAAACCTGTTAGAGAGTCTAGTGTGATCATGCAAAATGAGGAAGCATGTTTACTTTTTGCCTTTGAATTTCCTCGTGCAGATTTTGCTGCCATCTCATTGTTGGCAAACAGGTGTATGGGATAAGGCGGATGCCGTTTCCCAGAGTGTATTACAGTTTAGTTGAGCAGCTGTGATCTGTTTTGCTCTGAGTTTTGTTTTTAGCATGTTACTGGGAACAGATAGTTTTTTTTTTTCTTTAAAGAATTTTTTTATTAGCTTGCTTCAAATTTGCATACACTTCATTTCCTGTCTCTTTAATGAATGTCTTTCAGTCATGCAAAATCATAAGAGTTTGTGCTCTCAGAAATGGAACTCAAATACATTAAACTAAACCTACTTACAGTGTGTGGAGGGTAATGAGGTGAGAGGTAAAAACTCAGTCCTTCAGTGAGAAGTCAGAAACATCTTATCCACACTTAGTATATATTATTATGCTAACAAATCTATGGGGATTTGGGGACTTTATATTCCCTAGTGCCTACCTATGAAAGTTCATTTTTTTTTTTAAAGCACACATATGGCACCTTGCTATGAATTAACTTCCTTATTAAACTTTATGTAATTTTTTTTTCAGTTCCTAAATGTTAAACTGATTAGTGGGAAGTCTGTGCAGTTTGCTTTTATTTTCCTCACACCTTGTTTCTTCTGAACAGCTCCATTACTTTAATTCATATTTCCAGAAGCAGAGACGTCCCTTGAGAGTTTTTAATACTGACCAAATTCAAGTTGTCAGTATTAAATAGCTTGTACACATTGTGCCTGCCCATTGTTTATAAAAAGTTTATTTGAAGCAAGAGACTGAATTTGGCTAATACGAGATTTGGGAATGTTCTTTAATTTACCTGAATTTTTATCAGTAATTGTAAGGGATAATTAAGAGTTCTTAAGTTGGAATGGGATAGTAATTTGCATTTTTAGCAAGTTTCCTGTTAATGTTGATGCTGTCAATCACCAGGATCACATTTTCAGAACCATTGTCTATGTTTCAGTGCCTGTGGTCAAGCAGAAACCTTAACACCATCAAATATTATTGATTTGAGCATAAAAAGAGTTTGGGAAGTCTTTGATTTATTTGATGGTTTTAAAATAATGGCTTGCACACTTAAGCCAGCTACTGAAGCTACATTGAACAAAAACAAGAAACCTCTATTTAAAGATGGGTGAAGGTAGAGGAGGAAGACCACCTTATCCCTGATGAGATGTAACTTTTCACGTTTCATCACTGTTAAAAGCAATCAGTAAGGTCTGCATCCTCTAAAAATATTCATCACTTAGGTTTGGCGGCTGAGACCTGTGCACCTTTGAAATCCCATTTGCTTTTGCTGGAAGAATAAGAATTTCTATAGCAGTGTTCAAAGAACCCCATCCACTTAAATGAATCCCAGAATTGTTAGGCATTTCATCAGCCTCATTGCTTTTATTACTTTCTGTGGCCTGAAGACATATGACAAGTGTAGTATAGTATTTAAGACATTTTATGTATGGCGAAAGAGTTTTTTTCCCCCAGTGATGAGGAAAATTTTCTTCCTGCCTAGAAAGCTGATTTTTATACAGCTTGACTAGTGACATATCTCCTGTGTGGCAGAAATAAGTTTTGCATAACTTTTAAGCGCCCAGGCTGACCTATTTAACAGATACCCAGTGCTACATAATGTATTTAGGTCAAGTATTGCGTTTGAGCTTCTCATCACTCTTGTACTTGTCTTGCTTTCTGTGAAAACCTCAGGTATATCATACATACAAATATAGGCTGAGTGATGTCGCCTGACATCAACATGTAATAAGCCTCTATATAACATAACTGTCCTATCACCCTGTTGTATCACTGGAGTTAAAAGGAATCTAAGATTTTAATGAAATATCTGCACTACTGGTTTTACTTTAAGGCATTCACAATGCTACTATTAAGTATTACTATGAGAACCTGAAAAGAATCAGTGGAGTTAAAATGCTTTTGAATGCCATTACTATTTGGAAAACTTTTCTTCAAAAATTAAAGAAAATAGTGGTCTGCTTTTGTTTTTTGGTAACTTTTTATTTGAGAAGTCAAATTATTAAGTTTTGAAACATATCTCTAAAGTATTGGCAGAAATTTCCTGGATAGAGTTTGAAGCCTGAATATGGGCAGTGTCATTATCCGAACATGTTGGAAGATGAATCCATCCATCTTATAACAATATCTCATTGTTTCTGAAATTCTTAAATTGTATAAATGTGAATTTGAAATAAAATTTAATACTTATTTTAAACTAGCTTGTAACAATATTTATCTAATATATTTGTTCCCCTGGTCTAAATAGAGAACATTGATTATTGTTATTTTTTTAAATTGATGCTAATTATATCTCCCTTTTATTGTTGTACTTATATCCCACTTCCCATTCCCTAGGATCCCAAAAGAAGTGCTTGGGCTTTAGATCGACCCATATCTGGAAGGGACAAAAGAAACTTCTAATTTAATTATTTAGTGTGGGTATGTAATATACTACTATTCCCATTTTATTGCTTACAAAACTAAGATCTGCTTGCTAAAGAGCATCAATCCATAGTGTACTACCGGTTAGAAATCCACTCTCCTGCCTTGTTGTACAGAAATATCATGGCTGCAGAACCCAGGCTGTAAAATCAGTGGGTCTCAACCCTGGCTGCACATTAGAATCACCTGGGGAGTTTTTAAAACAATACCAGTGTCTGGGCCCCACCCCAGCCTATTAAGCCACAATCTCTGGGGATAGGGCCTGGGCAAGGATTTCTTTCTTTCTTTCTTTTTTTTAAAGCTCCCCAGGTGATTCTAATTGTGCAGCCAGGATTGAGAACCAGTGTTTTAAATTAAACAGCATACAAGTTCGTTCTCAGTCTATAGGAATCACTTTCTCAGCAATCACAGCTCCAGTCACAAATTGCCAAATGAAAATTAATTATAAACATGGAGGGAAAGAGAGTCCATGTGATGAAATCCCTCTTTGCAACCTACTTATATAAAGAATCAGACTGAAGCTTGAGAAGAGAAGCTCTGACCAAGGGTTATGAATATGAAAACAATGACTACCCTGGATGCCTTCCCACTGCCTTGATTCACAAGAACTGGTGAAGCACAGTGTTAACGTACAATGCCAGGCAAGTTACTTACCCACTCCATTCCATCATCATCGTCTATAAGATGGGGATAGGAATAGGATGGTTAGAAGAATTAAATAAAAAATATAACTTGTCTGATCTACTGAAGGCATGATGAAATAAGTGTTTTAAGATAAAGAATTAAGATCCACAGTTCTTATTTTAGGCCAAAGAGGCAAGCAGTAAATTTGTCTGTCATTGCTTTTGTTTGGCTATGCAAGGGATAGATTGAGATGAATATTAGAAGGTATATTATGCACTTTGAAACCAAATATAAGTGACCTTTAAGTTATCTGTTATTTGGATCGTGTGCTGTCTGTTATGGCAGACTTTAAAATGTGAATTCCTCCTCCTCACCTTCCCCTTCCTATTACTGTTTTTTTCTTTCAGATAAATATGATGTTAACACAGCACATTAGTATACTGCAATAATTGTAGGAGAAGAGCTTTTTGGTTATACATATTCAGGAGCTTAACTTTGTGAATATTGGTTGTGGCACAGTGAATGAGGAATTCCATTTGAGGTGTGGGTAACCCATCTCAAAGGATTACATCCACTGCTATGGTTCATCTTACTTTGCATTTATAAACCTATACATTTGTTTTTGTTCATCAACCAGACAGTAAATATGTATTTACTCTATGTACTTTTTCTTTAATTATGATTTTTTATTTTAATTATTGGAAAATATCATTTATCAACCCTAACTACTAACGATTTATCACTTGCATATTTTACAGAACTGGTAATTTATCACCTGTTATTTTTACAGTACCAGTAAATTTACCGGTCCTTTCAAAATAAAAGAAATATAGCAAATTTTATTCACTTTGTTCAGTTATGTGTGTGCATGTGTGCGTGTGTGTTTGTGTGTGAGTTTTAACTTTTGCAGTGGTTTTTATCTAATATCCTTATTTAAGTCTACCACTGAATTGGTAGATTTATTATTATTCTTTTTTTGTAAAACATTAAAATAGTGTCAAAATTATTTATTTAAAGAAATATATTTTCTTTTATAATTGAAAGATTTTTACACATACAGATGCTTTTAATCATTTAATTTAGATAACTTATGGTAATGCTCTCCTTTACTCTATAATCTAATAATTTCAGAGGAGAGCTGCTTTTAAGTGAAATGAGTAGTGTAGTTTTTGACTTGGACACATTTAGAAGCATTTCCTCAACAGGGACCCACTTATGTTTCTGTATAACTATAATAATGACCCCTGTCTAAGAATCTGTGTATTAAGTGATGCTACTGCATTAAACCTTGACTTCTCAAAAAAAGAAAAAGAAAAAGGAAAAAAACACCCAAACCAAAAAAATTCAAACTACCCTTAGAGGAGTAAAAGTGTGTCACGCGGTGTTCCTTCATCCTCATGCCTTTGTCCTGTTCCCAAGGCTGTATCTATGAGTCTTCATTTTGATTAACAGCCTTTCTCAGGAAGTGGGAGGCAGAGACTAAGAAGCTAAACTCTCTTTGAAGTGTCTGCTAAATGATTCACAACAGTGTGAATGAATCAATTTCTGCAAGCATTCCCAACCTTTTAAATATGTAGTCTGCCAAATCTTTGTTGGACTACATTCAATTTTTTTTTAAAGCACCTTTCTCCATGACACCTCTCTTTACACAACCCACAAGTATACATGCCATTTGTAGTTCAGCTGCAGTATGCCTGCCCCAGAGATACTGTTTTGGGAGAAACATTTAATATTAATTTGTCTTTACATTTCAATGTGTTAAGGCTTACTTCTTTCATTGTCACCATTGCCATTTTTATTGAAGTTCATTTAGTGATCCAAATTGTTTAAGAAACTGCCAGAACAGTTCTTTTCTGTTCACCCCATTTGATTCACAATTATGTATCCTACATGATGCTGAAGAGGAATTGCTTTATCCAAAATGGAAGTGAAAAGTATTTCTTGAGTATTTATTACCTTGAGCAACAACTTTATTTATACTTAGGTAATTATGCATTTAGGTAAATGTTATTCAATTCTTAAATGCATCACTGTAAATTATGAGAGTCCATTCTCAAAACTTATCTGAGAACTAAGTCTGATCTCCAGATGGCATCACTTAACTAAGGGCCAGTGTCTATTTAGGGGAAGTTGGTGGCTATATTTCAAGGACAGTACCATCACCACTCAGATGTTGTCTTTTATTCTGATGACTGGTGATGTTCTCCCTGTAAAACTATAATTTTCCCAGCTCAAATTTATTATCTTTATCCTTGCTTCCTTTACCAAAGCTGATTTCCCTTTTTAGATTTTTTTCTCACCCTTAGCACCATCACTGTAACCCAGTCATTTAGGATATAAAAGAGATGTAGTGGAAGGTGTATTAAGAACCATTTGCAAAGGTAGTTCAAAGGCTAGTGTGAGTTCTCTCCAGGTCATTTAAGGTGTAGTCTCCAGATACTTGTATTAGAATCACCCATACTGCTTACTAAACTAAGAGACTCCTGGCTTGTCCTCAGTTCTGAATTCAAGATGCTGGAGGTGGGGCCCCAGAGAGAATCTGCTCACTAGGCTCTCAGGTTAAGCTTGCTCAAGTTTGAGAACAATACTATGGAATTTTAACATTTTCTTTTGATATCTCCATTCATTATTATGAGTAACCAACCACGTTGCATAAGCAGGGAATTCATTCTGAACATAAATTTGCTACAAAACTATACAATAGGAAGATATAATTGGCTATCAGGTAGTTATTAATACAGTGTATAGGAAAAGAAGGAGAAAGATTAAATGTTAAATGCAAGTTATTTCTAAGAAATTTTTCATGAAAACTAAATGATTCTCATTAAGAAGAAACGAAACTTAAGCCATATTAGTTAATAAAGATTTGTAGTTTGGGTACTAAGTTCTCATATTCTCTTGTTGGTCACCCCTCTCCTTCCCCTACATCTCCTCTCCCCTTATCTCCTTTCCTCCCTCATAATGGGACTGTTATGAGGTGTCTTAGAATTTACATTCTGAAAGTTCATTGAATAACTTTTTATTTCTTTTTGTGGCAGATAGATATCACCTTAAGTAGCACCAGGAGTTTTTTTAGAGAAGAACCAGAACTCTACCTAGACTTAGACAACAACAGTTACTGTGCCTACAGTATGTAATAGAGAATACCAATATATTGTATGAGAATTCAAGATCCTGTGTTGTTTATGTCAGGGCACAAGAGAAATATGATTGCTATGTTTAAAAAACAAACTTATTTACAGCTCGTTTTAGCTTCTCAGTATTATAAAATACTATTTTTTCTTTGTCATTTCACATTTTAAGTACATACAGATGCAAATTTAGGATTTAGTTATTGCTCAAACAGCAGGGATGTTTCCTGTTGGGCGAGAAATGGAACAAAGATTTATGAAGCCACAAAACTCAGATTGAATTTGGACAGGGAAAGCCAGTATCTGGTGGGTTTCTGTCATAAGAATATTCCTTTTTTTCATGTCCACCTGAAATGGAAGCTTCACTGTATCTCCTGTGCAGACTAGAGTGGTTGAGTTATAAACTTTCCCCCAGTGATGCCATACAAATTTTGTTCTTTGAACAATTAAAGCCAAGAAGACAAGAAAAGCACAATCACATCTTGATGGCCTCCATGCATTCATTCCCTGGTTGATTTTCTGTGTACTGATTATTCTCTGGGTGAGTCGAGTTTGCTGTTACTCAACTGTTTACATCATGGTTTATTCTTCCCCCAGGGAAGAGGATGACAGTGCAGGTACTAAGAGCTTTCTCTCAAGTGGGTTTCCCTGAGACAAGGATGCATTGAAGAGGAAGGGAATGGGGAAACAGAGCAGGGCATGTGGTTAAAGCTAACATCTACCTACTGCTTACCCCACTAAGTTGATGTCCCTCAAATCAAAGAAAGTGGCTTTTGTTGCCCCACCCTTCCATGTCAGGCAGTTTTTTTGTGGGTTGTAGAGTTTTAACCTCTGCAGTGAAGTCGATCGTGCCAGGCTAAGAACAATCCTGCAGAAAAAGAGGCAGGTGGGAGCCTTTAGCTGCCAACTCTCCTAGCATCTGGGGGATGGCTGTGCCTGGGTAAAGGATTCTGAGTGCAGCACCAATAGCACCCATTTTTTGCCTTTTGTTTCTCCCCTTTTCAATCCATGCTTCACTCTGTTCATTATACCACCATTCTATTCAGAAATGTCAGTGACTCCTCACTGTCTAGAGAACACATTTCTGAATATCTATTGCTCTTATCTCTTAAATTTCCAATCTTTCTTTTCACTGCTTTTGCAGCTCTCCCTAAGTAAGCCATCCACCTTAGTCCTACGTATGTTGCCTAAGTTACTTCCCTTCCTCTCTACCTGACTTACTTTTTCAATGGTTCCCTCATCTTAAATGCTTTCTTCTTCATGCCTTGAAGTTAGAGTCAACAAAACTGTGATTTAGTCCCCATTCAAATACATTTGTGCTTAGGTAAGTTAGCCTCTTTCAATCTCAGTTTCTTTACCTGTAGAAGCGACTGTTCAGCTTCTAAGTTCAAATGAGATGCTGCATTTTAAAGCTTTATGAAACTCTCCCCAAAGTACTCACTTACAAAGGGAGCTGCTCACAAGACCCTGTGCTCCCTTTATTTTATTAACTTTTTTTTGTATTTATTGTGTCAGCTCTTTGACATTTATCATAACTACACTTCAATTAGGAGGCAACAATATTGTTGGGCACACCATCTTCTTTGTAAAGACAGGTATCTTTGCTTAACCAGCCTCCGTAATAGCTAATGTAGAAGGTCTTCCGTGGAATTTTTATAAATTAACATGCTTGTTCTTAAATAACAAAGCTCTTGACAATTCCTTGTGTCTGGACTATAAAACTATGCAAAGAAGGTGAGTTTGAAGCCCAGATAATTATAGTTGAAAAATCCAGGTAAGTTTAGGTTTACAGTTAAAACAGATACTTAGAAGCTGATAGTGATATATAATAAACAGTGATCAAAAGCTCACTGGAAAAGGGAAGTCTTTATTAACAGGAGAGACCTCTAATTGAAATATATGTGGGAAGTGAATAATTGTAAGTTACCAAGATATTAGCAAAGAAGTTCCCAAAAAGTTATCTCCCAATTATTTGCTTTTAAAAAAATGTATCAAGTTACAGCCAAGTAAAACATATTTTAAAAAGTACTTTCAATTTCTTTGGACCTTTTGAGTTTGTGTTACACACCCTCTCTCAAGCATGAAATATTTAGTTAGGATATCTGATTGGAACTGTGATGTTAAAGTGATCAGAATCAGTAGGTTCATGATAAAGGCAGTACTATTAGAGTTATTTATTATGTTCTTAGTGGCTGGGATTCATGTTTTGAAGTGTATTCCATCATGCCCCAAGGGTATTTATAGACCAAACTTCTTAGCAAGTCTGGCTTTCATGATTTCACTCCGTGTATTGGGTTTGTACAAGTGGTTACTGAACACCAGCCAAGATGATTCACTTTTTATCACAAGATGGAAAACTTCCATCATTATAGTTCTATCTAGAGGTATCTGTTTCCTGTTACTGGTTAAATACTAGTGACATATAAGGTGGTAAGAATACATGGAACATGTTACGATAAATAGTTGAGGACTGTTTAAAAATCTGAAACTTGGGATTGTAATGAAAAAATACAAGCGGACCATTTCACAATAAACTTGGCTTACTCATTTTTCTCCTTTACCTTCCATCTGTAACCCTAACTACAGAGATGAGAGAGGGAAAGAAATTGTGAAAAACCTAGAGAAAGGCCTAAATAGCCTTACTATCTACCGTAGTTAGCATTTATTTCCCCTTAAAGCAATTGATGGTTTAGTTATGTTTCTCAACTGAAATTTACAAGATAAAAGATAGGATATTTGGAATGTCATATACAGGAAAGCATTGCTGTCAAATACATTATAGAAGCTTGAAAAAATGAAATTGAAACAGAGCACCTGCTACTTTAACTCATTTAAAAAAAACAAAAAAAATGTTCTTTACTTGCTGACTGGAAATATTGTATTTTCAGAGAAAAGAAAGTGCTAATCTAAATGGGATAAAATGTAATGATTCACTATGCAATGATACGAAATCAGAAATCTTTTAAATTAGATATTTCAGTTTGTGGAGGGTTAGGTGGTTTTATAAAATAGTTTTCCTCATCAGGTGGTGCATATTTCTCTCAAATTGCAGTAAAGAGAATAAAATCGGCTTGTCACTAAAGATTTTTTTTTATTGACATTTTAGCTTGTCTTCATGCCAGTAATTAAATTGCTAATTATGTGTTTCTGTTACTGTGGTCATGCTTTTATTACATAATTGCTTCAAGTTTAGCTCAAATCACTAACAATATTTATTTAACCTTTTTGTGCATTAGATAAATTTTAATATATAAAAGCTTTGGAACGAGTTCATTGACTCTGTTATGATTAGCAAAATCAAAAGGATTCTAACCTTTTTTATAGTTACATGAGTTGGTCATGTTTTCTGTGAGATTGCTTATAATTATTAATTCGAGCAATAGCAATCATTGAAGTAGAAGAGAAAAAATACAAAGAAAACTTTATAAAACCTAGGGTACATTCCAGAAAATAAAATGATCTAGCTTGACATAATTGAAAATATAAAATTAATAATTTGATTTTAATATATGTGCATGTTTTCAAAACATATTTGATTAAGTTGTCGATAATTCATTTACTAAGCTGCGGCCATGCCAACCCCGAATGTAGGTGTATTTTGTCAGTGTCTCAATGAATTCATAAATTTTCTCATTTGTTTACTTTATGCAAACCATAAAAGACATTTTTCTCAGTGAAGATTGCCTCTTTATTTTATTTTGAAATATTTGTATATTTATTTCATTAAATGAGATAATGCTTTTTCTTATTAACATAATTTCCAGTACATTAAACATATTTGTCCACAGACAGAAGAGAGGAATCAAATTAAATGACAGCTAAATCACTTGCAGCAATTTCAACTGTTAAAAGAAATAAATATCTCTGTTTTCTTTGTGATCACAAGATGTGCTATAAAGGGAAATGAAATACTAAAGAAAGAAAGGAAAACATAAAGAAATAATGACTGACTTATTACAGTAATACCATTGAGAGAAGAAAAATTCACTACAAATAAAAGGAAAAATAATATAGTGGACTTGAAAGTTACCAAAATTCATTTCTTATTGATGAGTTCAGTGGAAGCCTAATACTGAGTAAACTGATGAAAAAAAACAATGCAATAAACTATGAATGATGAAAGTTGAAATAAATACTTTTCCTATGAAAGACCATTATTCTAAATGTCTTTAATTTTTTAATAATTCATGTCTTTATGTTTACAAAAAAGGAGGCATTATTGCTTGGTAGACTCAAAAAAGGCATGTAAAAAGCATCTACTAGAATCCCGTATTTAGTAATAAGTCCAAATGATATTGATGACCTTCTGATTTTTAGTATCATGTCTTGACTTTAGGTGCATTAGGGGGAAGTAAGCTAGAATTTTAAAAGTCATGCTGACAAAGGATGCTTGTACATTTATACAGCATACTTACTCTATTGAGGACAAACTGCTTTCCAAAAAGATAATTAATCTTTGGATCATAGAAAGCAAAGCTCAGTGTATATATTATATATACATGTATACAGCATGCTTGTGAAAATTCTGGGGGACAGTGATGGTAATTCTTGACAAAATCAACATTGCCACACACATGCACATGCATACATATGCGTGTGTGCATGTTTATGTCAGTCAAGTTGTTAATGTGTTCAAGTCAGAGCATACAGGTTACCTGGATCTGAGTGTTTGCAGGTGGGCTTATCCACTTATTTTCTCTTTTCACACATCATTAACAAAAAAAAGCTAGTTAATTTAATCAACACAATCAGAAGGCAGTCAATTAAGTAGAGAAAAAAAAATCATTCCGGTCATTTTTACTGAATTGGTTCTGACAGAATTAATCTTCTAATACAGTTGATCTTGTAGACCGCTCTTCTCAAATGCCTGTATCTCTTTCTTCACTTCCTTTCCCCCAGTTCATCTACATCCTAACATTTCACCCTCTTCCTCTCCCTTTTGTTCTCTTCTTGTCTCTTTATTGGATTCTTCTTCTTTCCTTCAACATGTTAAGAAGACTTTTCCATTGGCCAGTATTCCCATTCACTCTCCTCTCTCCCCTTCCAACACACATGTACCTTACCTGGCCCCATGGAAAAAAAAAATGCTAAAGTTGATTTTTCTTGTTTTGACTTACAGATGTTTGAAACTATCGCTTTGCTGACAACATCTGACTGCCACGCTAGGATGTGACGCTTAAGGTAATAATTGTGATTTTTTCCCCACCTTTAGAGACCTCTTGATCTGAAAGGTTCTTGGGTCCCCACTTGGTATAAAGTTTTGGCCATCTCTTAGACTGTTTTCTCCTCAGTACAAAGCCTTTGTGAAGGTGTGTGGAAGCTGCAAGGCAAGCAGTTTTCTGAGGAGTTGGGGGTGCAATGTTAATGTTCAGGAATCCTTCTCTGTGACCACTTTGGAAATACTTCCTCTTATCTTTCATTCAGGATGCAAGGGATAAGGCAAAAGTGCAGGCCATATGCAAGAGATTTTGAATTATGCATTAAGCTGATAATGCCCCAGAAAGCAAGCTTATGTCAATAAATAACTAGGCTGGCAGGAGGAAGGCAGTCACCTTACCAGTGCGGAGGGTACACATAGGGAGAGAACTAGAGGAAGACGAGGTGAAGGGTGAAAGGCGCTCACATCCTGTTAGCTTGCTCTGATGAAGCAGCAAGAAGAGTAAGTTAATATTGAAATTATTGTCTAATGCCTGTCTGCTTTTAAATGGATTTAGCCAAGGTAACAAGACAATCTCTAAGGTGAGCCCTGTGTGTTCAAGGTTGCACGTGTGACAGGGTTAGCCCTTCTGTGGAGCTGTATGTAAAGAAATTCTGTCTGCAGAGAAATTCATGAATTCCTTAATGGGACCCATACATTCTTTAAAAAGGCAAGAAGTTTTGTGGCGAAATTTGGTAAAATTCATAATGGGACACTCAAGGTTTTGTTTTACCAGGTATTCTTTTCTGATTGTCATAGAAAAGCAGTAAAAGCTAAGCAAGTGGAAGAAGCAGGATTAAAAGAATGCTATAAATTATGTCCCTGGCACATGATACAGGACTATCCAATGCTGATGAGAAATGATTCTTTAATCTTTGTGTTGCTTCTCTTGCTTTAGTAAAATGCATCAATAAACATGACTATCTTCTGTGAGAAATGAACAGTGGTGCACATGCCGGCATATACCTGCACATGCACATGCACATGCACATGCACTATTTAAAAAAATATTTAGTCCTGTTTCTCATGGAAATGGAAAGTGTCTGGGTGTGTGGGCCCTGGGAGATGGATACTTGAACCTTTATCTATTTTTTTCCTTACCAAAAAGAAGAAGGAATTTCATATGCATTTTACCATTTTCTTAGTTTTAGACAGCAATTTGCAGCCCCTGGTTATGCAATCTGAAGCTTTTGCTCAGATTCTCTTAGCAATGTGTGCATTTGCGAGGCCAGTTCTATAGGCCCACATGCATATACACACTGGTAAATTAAAAATGGACCCGGGAAAACACCCTTCTTCTAGGAGAGTCATATCAAGCAGTGTTTAAATTTAATAATTTGCAGAGTGTGGGGAATAAAGCTTTGTAGCAGTATCTGGAGGTTATCTTCCCTTGGGAAATTTCTGCCATTTAGTACATTCTGGTGCATGCCAATGAGACACACACTCAAGCATACACACAATAGTAGATATATTTTATTTTACATCTAAATTATATTTATTTCTGTAGGTTATCTGCCATTTTATGTTCATGTCGAGGAGAAAAAAAGAGACAAACTTCTTGTGAAGGGTTGAGGTAACTAAGATCCAAACAAAAGCGAGGAAAGGTTATTAATGAGCAGAAATGAGGGAGGGCTGGCTCTGGCATAAAGCCAGTTACCCCACAGCTTCTGGGGGAGCATGGCTGTGATTGGGAGACTGATCAAGCTCAGGTCACTGATTTTGCTCCTAGCCCATTGACTGATGGTGAAAGGGGAGCCATTGTTGTGGTGAGATAATGTGAGTAGGTAAGCCACAAGTAGCTGAAATTAGTTGATGTCTTGCTTCTTGTCCCGCTTCACCAATATCAAAGCCAAATTGAATGTTAAGGAGTTTGTCGGTTAGAACGTCATGCTATGTCTCTAGTTAATGCATTCCTCTATAACTGAATGTATTCTTAGCCTAATCAGCATACCTGTCCACCTGTGGAGAGAATGAAGCCTGTCACATGTAAGGATGTTGAATGAAATGTTAACAGGAGAAGAGAGGGTTAGAGGGAGAGGGAGAGAGAGAGAGCACGCAAGCAGAAGATATCTACCTCTGTATAGGTAATTTTAAAAGGTCCTGTTTACAAAAAGTGGGAGAGGCTCACATGAAAATAGTTATTTTTTCCATTTCCAAGATTTTCTTTGTACCCTTTAGACTCTCACTTTTATCTTTTATGTGAGAAAATTCTTGCAAATTACTAGTAGCCAGTGTAGAAGCTGTGAGTTACAGTGCAACTCTCAGTGAATCCCGCATTCTGGCTCCCCAATTCTTTGACAAAATACCGGTGTATGTTAGTTTGCTTGGGCTGTCTTAAAAAATACCATGGATCAGGTGGCTTAAATGCAGAGATTTATTTTCTCACAGTTCTGAAGGCTGGAAGTCTGAAATCAAGGTGTTGGGATGGTCGGTTTCTTCTGAGGCCTCTTTCCTTGCTCTGCAGATGACCATATTCTTGCTATGTTTCTCACATGGTCATTCCCCTTTATGCACACATTTCATCTTCTTCTAAGGACAGCAGTCACATTGGATTAGGGCGCATCCTAAAGATCTCATTTTAACTTAATTAGCTCTTTAAAGCTCTTATCTCCAAATACTGTTACATTCTGAAGTACCGGGTCTTAGGACTTCAACATATGAATTTCAGGGGAACAGAATTCAGACCATAACAATTAGACTTTCCAAGATAGTTGGTAGAGCTATAATTTTAAATTTGTTTTGCTTGTTTATTTAGAGATTTATTCTTCCCACTTTCCTTCTCTTCTGCATTTTTATTAATACTGGACTGAAAGTAATTTGTTACAATGATTCTAGGTGGATGTGTTTTGTTGTTTTAAGAAGAACAGTTTGGGGAAAGAGATAGAAAGCTTATTTAAGAAAACAAATCTTACTTGATTTTTTTTTTCTTTTAAATTCAAGCCGGCTCCGCTATGTTCTCTGACCTTAGCAAGTTACTCAGCCACACTCTGCCTCCTATTTCTCCTCTGTATACTGTGGATAATAAAAAGAACCTTTTCAAAAGGTTGCTGGAAAGATTAATTGAGATAATACATGTAAAGTGTTTAGCATGGTCCCTGGATCACAGTAAGTGCTCCGTAAATAGTATTTATCCAATAACCATAATAACCACAGACACTTAACAGAATTCTATGTTGTGCACTGGTGCTGGACAAAATGTAATACCCTTTCTGGATTTCATTTGATTACAGACTTATTTTGTGCTTTTAGAAGTGGAGCTAGGAGCAGATTCTTTTTAAAAATTATTTTAAGTGGACTTTGACAGAGGCTTGGACTCGCAAAGTGTAGATAAAGCACAATCAGACTTTATTGTCATCTCCTGTCTCACCAAACCAAAAGAAAGATCTTTGGTTGATAAGTAGAGTTAGAAAAACAGAGGAGAAGAGTGAGTGGCTGGGGTCTTCTGATACCTTGTGGAACCCAGTTTCTCCTCTGGAGAAACTCAACCTGTGCAGCATGAATGGACAGACCTGGCATGTGCCCGGTGGTCTTGCAGAGGGACCAGTCACCAGGCCCACTCTTTGTTCACGGGAGACAGTGGCTTTCTAGCCTGGGAGGCCCAAGCACATTGGACCACTGGATATTCAGAGCTGGGATGTCAGACAGAGGTTACCCACAAGCCTTTCAATATGTATAGTTAAGAACCAAACACATTCTTTGATTAAGTGAAACATTGCCAGTAACACTGAAAAGGCTCTATGTACTGCAATTGACTTGTATCAACCAACACTTTTAAGACTTTCAGGACCAGGCACCATGGCTCAGGCCCATACAGCGCTTTGAGAGGCTGAGGCAGGAGGATCATGTGAACCCATGTTCAAGACCAGCCTGAGCAACATAACAAGAAGCCATCTCTAGTTAAAAAAAAAAAAAAAAAAAAATATTGCTGGGTGTGGTGATACATGCCTGTACTGCCAGCTCCTCAGGAGGCTGAGGTGGGAGGATAGCTTGAGCCTGGTAGGTTGAGGCTGCAGTGAACTATGATTGTATCACTGTACTCTAGCCTGGGCAACAGAGTGAGCCCCTTTCTAAAAAAAAAAAAAAAAAAAAAAAGAAAAAAAAAAAAAAAAACCCTTGGGACTTAACTACTTTAAAAATAGTCTGATGACCAAGAAAACAAAAGTATCTTTTGTTTTAAAGTGGCATTTCCTTAAGGAGCCTTTGGCTCTGTAAAATCCTATGAAAATCTACATGAAGACTCTGCCCTTGAATTTTGAGAGAAGTTGGGGAAGTAGCAATATACTTTGTTATTTATTTTTTTTATGTTTATTATGTTTTTTATGTTTATTATGTTTGTTTTTTATTTTCTTTTGTGAGACAGGGTCTCACTCTGTCTTGAAAGCTGGAGTGCAACTGGCACAATCTCAGCTCACTGCAGCCTCAACCTCCCAGGCTCGAGCCATCCTCCCTCTTCAGCCTTTTGAGTATCCAGGACTACAGGTGTGCACCACTATGCCAGGCTAATTTTTGTATTTTTTTGTAGAGATGGAGTTTCGCCTTGTCTTGCAGGCTTACAATTTGAATCGAATACAAAAAACAAGATGTTTAAGCTATATTAAAATAATAATGCTAATGATAAAACGCAGATGTGTATTGGTGTCTCCATGGGAGACACCATGCTAAACTCTTTAATTTAATTGTATATATATATA
>NW_016813906.1:3194337-3201508 GCF_001698545.2 Rhinopithecus bieti | reverse complement strand
ATGGCTTCCTGGGCTAAAGGATACTCCTATCTAGGCTGTTTATATGTCTTAACTCATTCAGTATTTTCTAAAACCCAATAAGACAGTACGTTTTCTCACATTTAGGATGCACAATGAAGTAAAAAAGGATTGCTGGGTTTCAAATGCAGGCATTTGGACTGCATTGTAATCTATAACAGTGACTGGTATACTTGAACAGGAACAAGAATCACTTGGAGGAGTTAAAAAAACCATATTTTCATACTATACATAAAAATAAATTCCAGAGATATTCAAAATCTAAACTTTAAAACTATAAAATATAAACAGGTAACACAGATGATTTTTTATAATTGTGAGTTTGTAAGAACAGACAAAAACCTATATGTTTACATTATATACAAATTAAACATCAAGTAGTGAGTTTTCAGAAAGTAATAAGAAGATAAATCACACAACAGAAAAATGAGTGTAGGATATGAATGATATGAATGAGCAATTAATAGAAGAAATATGAATGGCTAATAACCATTTGAAATGAAGCAAAAAATGAAAATTTAAAATGAGATAGCCATTTTTAATACATTGGATTGGTAAAACTTTATGAAAAATATTTAGCATCCATGAGTTGTGAAGAAATGGGCCCTCTTGTACTGTTTGTAGGTGAGAGTAGAAAATGATACAGCCTTTTGGAATGGCAGTTTTTCATTATCTATTACAATTTAAAATGCACTGATCTTTGATACAGAAATTCATTTCTAGGAATCTATACAGCAAAAACACTTGTGTATAAATGATGATAAAGTGTGAGAATCTCTGTGGAAACATTGCTCTCTTTTTTAATAAAGCTAACTAATAAGTAGGAAAATATTAAAAGCAAGGCAAAGCCTAAAATAATTATGATATAAATCATAATAAAATTCCGTAATATAAACTATGAAATACTATATAGCCATTACAAATAATAATAAAAATAGATAGTTTTAAATAGATTTAGATAGAAATCAATATAATATAAAGCGAAAAGAAAAACTCTGCCAGGCATGGCAGCTGGCTGGGTGTGGTGGCTCAAGCCTGGAATTTCAGCACTGTGGGAGGCCGAGGCAGGTGGATCGCTTGAGCTCAGGAGTTTGAGTCCAGCCTGGGTAACATGACCAAACCCTGTCTCTACAAAAAGTACAACAATTTCCCAGGCATGGTGGCATGCACCTGTAGTCCCAGCTACTTGGGGAGGAGAGAGTGTGAGGTGGGAATAGCTTAAACCTGGGAGGTTGAAGTTGCGGTGAGCCAAGATTGTGCTACTACACTTCATCCTGGGTAACAAAGTAAAACCCTGTCTCAAAAACAAAACAAAACAAAATAGTATGGCAGTCTAATTTTTATTATGTAAAATATGCACACTTATAAATAAACCAATGAATACATAGAGCTACTCTAAGGACCCATCTACTTTTAAAAGTAATTATCTCCGTGGTACAGCTATTGAGGGGATGGCAGGAGCGTTCTTTCATGTTTCTACGTGTAATGAAATGTAGTGTGTTAATCTTTTGCCGTAAGCATATATTTTGTCTTCATTTAAAATTTTTACAGTGACCTCCCAACAAACATTACTGAAAATATTATTGACTTGAGAAATTTTGTATCAAGATATGCATGGATAGAAAGATGGATCTTGGACAGTGGCTTGTACATGATAGGTTTTCTTTCTGTTCTTTCATATTTTACTTACCAGATATTCTTGGGACCCAGGGATCTTCATATTAAGAAACTCCTGAGACAAGTCTGGGGGTTAGTTGGGTTTGAGAATATTGGCAAAGGTGACACGTCTCCAAAGGATTTAAAGGCAACATGGACCTTAGAATTTGAATGTGCCTAGAAAGAGTGATTTCAGTTAGATTTTGCTTGAAGGTAAATTTTAGAGAATATAATAGTTTCCCTTACATTTTATGAAGACTGATTCAGCACTCCTTTTTAACTCCCAGATATTTAGTCTCCTGTGATGATGCTATTACTTTGGTGGATTTTTCACACTTGCTGTACTTCCTACACCTTGCATTGCTGTTTATTTTACCTGTATATGGTCAATGCACTCATTCCTAACACCATCACTTCCTAGTATATATTTAATTGTTTACAGAATAACCAGTGGGGTGGGTTTAGAAACTTCATGACTGATTCTCTGCTTCTTGTTTTCTTTTACCTTTTCTTATTGAGCTCTTATAAAAGAGACATAATTACATTTCATATATCAGCACTTTCTTTTCCAGTATATATATACATAGAAAGGAAGGGCCAGATGTGTGTATTTTGAAAAGAACCTCGAATTAATCTACATCACTTGGAATAATCAGGACTGCTGCTATCATGTCTTTCTGACATACTGGAATGCACACCAAATGTTTGTCCACTTCTCAGTGAGATGCTTATTTTTGTATTTTCAGATCTATTGATATTTGCTTGGAATGCTATTTCCTCTTGTATGAACTGTGGAATCGGATCTGTTTCCCTTGTCTGCTCAATAGTTCTATGCTGTCTCATTTTGCCTTCTGCACCTTAAATATTTCTTACTTTGTAGGTCAAATTATAGGTGAACTGTCATATCCCCTTATGTCTATGAAAGCAATTTTCTTTGGAGAAAAATATAAAGTATACATTTGTGGCTTGTCTGTATCTTGAGAGTCTTCTTTCCATTTCATATTTTGGAAGCTCAATAAAGTTGGAGTTTCTAACCTTTGGGTCACAACATATACCCCTGGTTAAGTTTCTCTGACTTCAAAAGTAGCTACAAGAATGAGAATTGTTATAAAGCAGGGAAAAGCTCTTCAACAATTAGGATTCATCTACAACTAGAGCATTTTATTAATTACACATTGTAATCACATGGATAGTCACAAAACCAATCGTGCAAGTCTGTATTTAGAGATTTGTAGACAGAAGACTTAACGTAAACATAGAAATGTTAAACCTACTCAACTGTAACCTGCAAAGAAGATAACAAGAAGGATTCTGTTCTCTGTATGATTTGTGAACAATGCTAAGTAAATATTCATCATTAATATATAATAACTGTTGCTTTTGGCAGTTCACTTTTCATTTAATTTGATAATGTGTCCAGTAAATGAAGTGGTACAGGCTACAGTGTTTTACCAACACAATTGCATATTTTCAATCATTGTTAAATGAAGGCAGCTCAAGGCAAAGCTTTAACCCCCACTAGTTTTGTGTGTGATAAAAAGAGAAGGCACTATCAATCTTTATTGTCTGTCTCGCTTACTGTAATTGCATTCAATAGTCCACTGATTCTGTTGTCTGTGCTAATGTCAGGAACAGAGGAGAGCCAGATGCTCAGACTTGATCATATGCATCCAGTGGCCACTTTGATAAGTTGGCAGCAAGTCACTGGGTTTGATGATAAATTGTTAACGCTATAGATTATGAAGAGCTGAACACTGCAAGTGTACATGGAGGAAACTTCTTACCTTGTTTTAAATCTGGCATCATGATGCTAGCTAAAGGGCATGTCATGTATTATTCAAATGCATCTTGCACTGGAAATGTGCCAATGACTCATTGTATCCCTATGAATAGTAAAAGCAACAACAACAACAAAAATCCACAGTGATTTGAACATGACATTAATGGTCCCAGGATTATGAAAAGCATTTTGAAATACTGTTTAATAGTTCTGATTATCTAATTCAACAAGAAGAAAGCTTCTGAGTTGTATTCACATTTAATTCATATTAAATCATATTCTTCCTGGTCATTTCTGTTATATTAGCCGATAATGAGGAAGTTTTCTAAAAACAAACTAGTTTTTCATTAGTGAAAGCCCATGGCAGTTTGCTTGTGAAAGGACATATATTGGAGCTGGGAGGCAAGCATTGTGTTGATATTTTTGCCAAGGTTTTGTTTTATACAAATGCTGCTGCTGCTGAGAGAGACGTGACACAGGCCATTTGTACAGGGTATATAATTGGTCTTATTTCTACTGAGCCCATGTAGACATTTGTAAAATTCAAGGTTGTGGTGCTGAAGTCATTGGAAATCTATTAAAGTTGCTTTAAAAAGCTGACATAACCATGAACTGTATGACAGTTTCATTCTAGAGAATGCTAAGCTGTTGACCACATTTTTAATGGAAAGTTCTAAGTGCAGATGATGAATATTTCTTTATTATTCCAGAAATTGCTCTTAAAGTCTCCAATCATTAATTAGGTTTGGTTTTCCTAAAATAAACACATTAAGAAATGCTGGGCTTATGGATTGGGGCAAAAAAGTCTCTTATCTAAGTGATTTTTTTTTTTGTTAGATAATCAAAATTTTATAGTCTCTTGTGTGTTACTTTTTGCCCGTGCTGCCAGGAGACTCAAAACTGAATCATAATGACTTTTGTAGCTGAGTTTTCAGACATGCATATCTTTTCTTTCATTTCTCGTTTATTCTCCACTTGTTACTAACTTTACCTTGTTTTTCTTCTTTCTCCCTTATTGGCAGGATGCATATGTAAGGAAAATGGATAGCAGAGTAAAGAAGGGAGAGAACAAACTTTATCATGACATTTTAAAGACAGAGCCCTGAGGTATTTAACCATGTCTCAGAAATAGAAACCAAAGTCTGTAGTTATGACAAATGTGAAATCCCAGCCGACACTGAGAGTCACTTAAACCTCTCTTAGGGTCATTTCCTTATCTTAAAAAAGTGGGCATAATAAAATCATTTAATTAATAAGATTTGGGTGAGGATTAAATTAATTAATATCAAATAAACATTTAATAAATGTTAGCAGCTATGATGCTAAAAACTTTTTATGTGCGCTCTGGAATGTAAAGATAGCATAAACGTATGACCCAAATGTTAGAGTTTACTTCCGATGGCAGCTGAAATTAAACTCAACCCTTAAAATAATTTCACCATAATTTGGAATACTACAAGTTAAATCCTGCTTTACGCAAGCGGATATATGAAAATCTTGGTTTACTCATTTGATTTTTTTGAGATGCACTCTTATTTTAGAAAATATCTTTAACTTTATAAAATTCTTCATTTTAGTGTTCTTTGAGGTATCAGGCTCTTCTGTAAGAATGAGTCATTAAAATTTAAATTTATACAAGATTTGCAAGAGCATATTGTTGGCCTAAAGTAAGATACAGCTCTCTTTCACTCAACACTTGAAGGAGTTCAACCCAGATTAGCACTCCCTCCTTCTGGATTTGTAGTATTATTGCTAATCTTTTGCTTTTTGTGCTACTCCTAGTTTTCTCAGCCTCAGTGGTTGCTCTTTCCAGTATTCTCCCCTTCCTATCCATCTCTGCTCACTTTCTACATTAGAATGCCCAGGGCCTTAGCTTGGGGTTCATTACTTGCTCTACATACACACTCCCACTTGGCGACTTCATCCTGTCCCAAGACTTTACATACCATCTATAGACTAATGGCTGCCACATTTCTGTCTCCAATGTGACCCCTCTTATGGAACTTCAAATTCTCACTCTAAGTGTATAATAAGCACTTAAAACTTAACTTGATTTTCCCTTCAGGCCATCTCATTCCCTAGTTATCTGTACTTCAAGAAGTATTACCACCATGTAAAGTTGCCCAAGCCAAAAACTTAGATATAATTCTTTATTTTTCTGTCCTCACCCACCACACCGATAATCCATTGGAAAGTCCTGCTGAGACTATCTCTTGAACATATCTAACCTATCCACTCTGTCCGTCTTTTCTTTCCCTACCTTAGCCAATGTGCCAAGTCATCTGCTACTCTCGTCTGTACCACTGCAATAGCCTCCTGGTCTTTCTGCTTCCCCTCTTGCTTCCTTATGATCCGTGCTCTATATGGCACAAAAAGGGACATTTTGAAAACACAAGTACATCATGGTACCACTTTCTTCCTAAATCCCTACAATGGCTTTCCATCACGCTTAGGATAAAGGGCAGAGTTCCTGTCATTGTGTGAGGCCCTACTTTTCCAAGGCATCTCTTATGTACCCTCACTTCCTGCACTTCTGACACACCAACGTGGCTCTGACTCAGGGCCTTTGCACAGATGTTTCATCTACTTGGATCAGCTTTTCCAAGAATTTTACAGGACTGGCTGCTTCTTTTCATTGAGGTTTCAGTAAATGCCATCTCATCTAGGATTTCTGAAACTTATCTCCACTATCTTTTATATCACTGTATTTTGTTTTCCTCAAAGTTTATCATTGTCTAATTACTTTCTTATTGATTGATTTTTCTTTATTTCACTGCTAACATATGAGCTTCATGAGAGCAGAAACATTTTCATCTTGTCTGCCCCTGAGCTTTCTGTTCTGCACATTGGTTCAGACTGTAGACCCTGGAATCAGGTTCACTAGGTATGAGTGCTACCACTGACACTACGGCTGTGTCATTTCACATCAGTTGTTTCACCCTGGGTGACTCAGTTTTCCCAAGTGAAAATGGAGAAAATATTAGTGTCTGCTCATACTGTTGTGGGGAATAAAGGATCATACATGTAAAGCATTTATGACAAGTCTGGCATTCAATAGACTTTAGCTATTTTCCTCCTCACTTAGAATTAAATTGCTATATATAGTAGCATAGTAGATATTCTATATAAAGGTACACAATGATACTTTTATGTATTGATGAATATTTTTGAATTTTATATATTTTAATATTTTGGAAAAGATCTTATAATAAACATTTTGACTTCAGAAAAATAATTAGGCTGAGTGTGATGGCTCACACATGTAATCTCAGCACTTTGGCATGCTGAGGTAGGAAGACTGCTTGAGCCTAAGAGTTCAACACCAGCCTGGACAGCATAGGGAGATCCCTTTTTTACATTAAAAACAAACAAACAAACAAACAAAAAACCGCATTAGCCAGGGATGGTGGTGCATGCTTGTTTTCCGAGCTACTCAGGAGGCTAAGATGGGAGGGTCACTTGAGCCTGGGAGGCTGAGGCTGCAGTGAGCCTTGATGGTGCCACTGTACTCCAGCCTGGGCAACAGAGCAAGACCCTGTCTTTTTTTTTTTTTCTTTTTTTTCTGTTTTTATTTATTTATTTATTTTTAAATTTATTATTTTTTTTATTATACTTTAAGTTCTAGGGTACATGTGCATAACGTGCAGGTTTGTTACATATGTATACTTGTGCCATGTTGGTGTGCTGCACCCATCAACTCGTCAGCACCCATCAATT
>NW_016813906.1:3189528-3193191 GCF_001698545.2 Rhinopithecus bieti | reverse complement strand
CTGACAAGAAAAAAACAAACAACCCCATCAAAAAGTGGGCAAAGGATATGAACAGACATTTCTCAAAAGAAGACATTCATACAGCCAACAGACACATGAAAAAATGCTCATCATCACTTGCCATCAGAAAGACCCTGTCTTAAAAAAAAAAGAGAAGAAGAAGATTAATTAATAATTTGCCAAATTAGCTCATTCATAATTAATGGTGAAATCTTTTTTTATAATAGAATTTTGAAGGTTGATAATTTTTTTTAATTTATAAATTGAGACAGAGGCTCACTGTGTCACCCAGGCTGGAGTGCCATGATACGATCTCAGCTCACTGCAACCTCCGCCTCTCGGGTTGAAATGATTCTCATGTCTTAGCCTCCAGAGTAGCTGAGATTACAGGTGTGCCCCACCATGCCTGGCTAATTTTTTTGTATTTTTAGTAGAGATGGGGTTTAGCACATGTTGGACAGGCTGGTCTTGAACTCCTGGCCTCAAGTGATCTGCCCCTCTTCTGCCTAGAATTATAGGCATTAGCTACTACACCTGGCCTGAAGGTTGATAATTATATTTAATAATATAAGTATGCCTTGCCACTTGGAAAAATTAGAACATACAGTCAAGCAAAATGAAAAAATAAAAGTAATCTCTATTAAATAATATTAAAAGCTTTTAAAAATAAAAGCTTTCTGTGTTAACCTGAAACAAAGACTTGTAGAAGATGGTTTATCTGGGAAGCAGTCCCAGGGAGATCATTAATATTTCTGTTGTAAAGTGCACTGCTTTTTTGAAATTCATTATTTTTCAATGTTTGCTAAGTATATGTATAGAATTACAATTGATTTTTAAAATTGTATCTGAAAATCTTGTTATTTAAGTAGCTTTTTTGTAGAATCTTTTCTATGTACACAATTAAGTTTTCTGAATAAAGATTATTTTACTCATTCCTTTCTAATTTTAGCCTTTTTATTTCCTTTTCTTGTCTTACTGCACTATAGATGACCTCCAGTAAAATGAAATGGTGAGAGTAGAAACTTCTGCCTTATTTCCAATTTTGGAGTATGTATTTCTAATGCATACTATTAAATATGATGTTAGTTGTGGGGTTTTTGCTGATACCCTTATCAGATTCAGATAGTTCTCTCTCTAGTTTTCTAAGAGATTTATTATTATTATTATCATGAATGGATGTTACATTTTGTCATTTTATCATTGTATTCCCTGCATATGATATGGGGCAGGGGAACCCCAAAATTGAGGCTTAGCCTGAGAGGGTTCATGGCTTCACCCAGGAAGGAATTCAGGGGTGAGCTGGAGATGTTAGATGGCAACTTTGCATTTTGTTTTGTTTTGTTCTGTTTTGAGATGGAGTCTGGCTCTGTCACCCATGCTGGAGTGCAGTGGCACAATCTCATCTCACTGCAGCCTCCGCCTCTGGGGTTCAAGTGGTCCTTCCACCTCAGCCTCCCAACTGGGACTATAGGTGTGCACCACCGCACCTAGCTAATTGTTTTGTATTTTTAGTAAAAGATGGGTTTCACCATGTTGGCTAGACTGGTCTTGAACTTCTGACCTCAAGTCATCTCCCCGCCTCAGCCTCCCAAAATGCTGGGATTATAGGTGTGAGCCAGCATACCTGGCCTAGGCAGCAACTTTTAGTAAATCAGCACTGTACAGTAGCAGCAGAGGTGCTGCTCCTTGTGGAGCAGGGATATCCCATAGGGAGCATGCCCAGAGTAGCAGCTCAGAGGCAGTTGGCCATGTATTTATAGCCACTTTTAATTACATGCAAATTAGGGGGCAGATTATGCAGGAAATTCTAGGAAAAGGGTGGCAACTTCTGGGTTGTTGGGTCATTGCTGTGGAAAGTGGTAGTAACTTCTGGGTGTTGTCATGACAGTGGTAAACTGACATGGCACACTGGCAGGCATGTCTTATGGTAAACTGCTTCCACCCTATCCCTGTTTTAGCTAGTCCTCAATTTGGTCCAGTGTCTGGGCCCAATCTCCAGGGTCAATTCCTACCTCCTACCTCACATCTACTGGGAAGATCATGTGACTTTTCCTGTTCATTCTGTTAATATGTTGCATTTTATTGATTTATTTTCAGTTATGAAATCAGCCTTACATGTATTAGGTATAATATATTATTATAACCTTGATTATGATGTTTTAGCTTTTTAATATAGTTTAGATTCAATTTTCTAATATTTTATTACAGATACCTGTGTATATATCCACAGTAGTATCAGTCTATAATTTTTTTTGTTTTTGTTTTGCTTTTGTTTTTTTCCTGAACAGTATCATGGCCAGGTTTTGATGTTGGAGTTATGTTGGCTCATAAAATAAGTTGAGAAATGGCCTTCCCTCTCTATTTTTAGAAGGAGTTTGTGTAAGAGTTATAATTTCTTTTAAAATGTTTGATAGAGCTCACCAGTAAAACCAGCCAGATCTGAAGTTTTCTTTATGGAACAGATTTAAATGATAATTTAAATGTAGTTACTTGATAAGTGGCTATGCAGATTTTCTTTTTTTCCGTATCACTTTGGCAAGTTTTGTTTTATAAGGAATTTATTCATTTCCTAAATTGTTGAATTTATACACATAAATTTATGCACATAAATATTTTTTTAATATCTTTTTTGTTATCTCTAGTGTCTACAGTGATAGATCCCTACTTTTGTTTCTGATATTGGTATTTTGTGTACTCTGTCTTTTTCAAATTAGTTTTGAAACGGGTTCATCAATTTTATTAATCTTTTAAAAATCAAATTTTGACCCTGTTATTTTTTTCTACTGTTTGTTTTGAATTTATTGATCATGCTTTTATCTTTATTATTTTCTTCTTTCTACCTGAGTTTATTTTTCCTTTGTATGTCTTCTTAAGATAGAAACTTAGATCACTGACTTTATATTTTAATGTTCTTTTGTAATAAAACATATAAAACTATACATTCCTCTTCAATTACTTCCATAGCTATATCCCACAATTATCGATATGCTAAGTTGTTATTCAGTTTGAATATTTTCTACGTTCCCTTTATCAACTCTTTTTTGATCCACAGATCAAATAGGTCTACTATTTAATTTTTAAATATTTGGTACTACCTTATTTTCTTACTACCTTATTTTTGATTCTAGATTTCAGTTCTATCATCATCAGAAAACAGGTACTGTAAGATTTCAAACCTTCAAATGTATTTACATTCATTTATGGTCCACTGTGTACTTAAAGCATTGTATTCTAAGTTATTGGGTGTGCTATCTTATAAGTATCAATAAGGTCAATTCTGGAAATATTCTATGTATCTATTATATTTTTCTATTTGTTCTGTAAGTTTTGGAGAAAGGAGTGTCAAAATCTACACTTAAGACCCTGTATTTGGCCGGGCGCGGTGGCTCAAGCCTGTAATCCCAGCACTTTGGGAGGCCGAGACAGGCGGATCACGAGGTCAGGAGATCGAGACCATCCTGGCTAACATGGTGAAACCCCGTCTCTACTAAAAAAATACACAAAAAACTAGCCGGGCGAGGTGGCGGGCGCCTGTAGTCCCAGCTACTCGGGAGGCTGAGGCAGGAGAATGGCGTAAACCTGGGAGGCGGAGCTTGCAGTGAGCTGAGATCCGGCCACTGCACTCCATTCCGGGCGACAGAGCGAGACTCCGTCTCAAAAAAA
>NW_016813906.1:3170202-3187963 GCF_001698545.2 Rhinopithecus bieti | reverse complement strand
TTTTTTTAATTAGTCAGGTATGGTGGCATGTACCTCTATTCCTGGCTACTCAGGAGGCTGAGGTAAGAGGACTGCTCGAGCCCAGGAGTTTGAGAATACAGTGAGCAAGACTGTGCCACTGTATCCCTGCCTGGGCAACAGAGTGAGACACAGTTTCTAAATTAAAAACTTCCTAATCCACATTATTTCCTATAAATAAACAAAAATGCTGTGCATGCTAACTAGCATCATATCTCTTTGTGTTTCACTAAAATCGTATTATCTTGGTGTGATAACAATGGTTATATGATGATCAGAAACTCTGCCTCTTCATGGTATCTGAGACAAATGAGACATCCTTGTGCCAAATACTGATGAGGGAATTTCAACTATTCCCATTATTCATAATGGTGAGAATTTAATGTAATTTCTTTCTCAATATTTCGCCAATTTTCTCAATATTTTGTTTAATAATCATCCCCAAATTTGTAATTGTTGTTTTATTGTATTACTAAACATTTATTTGTACCACATTCTGTTTCTGTTCCATTGTCCAGTCCATAAATTTTCGTGTTAAAAATCCACATTTCATACAAAATAAACATGGAACTTCTGGGAAAAGTGAAATAAAAGTAGACATTGTTTATGTAAATATTTGGACTCACTGTATTATAGCTTTCTGGACCTAAAACTGTGAGCTAGATATTCTGATTGCCAAAATTGTCTTGGGATCTTGGATGTCTTTGCTTCCATTCTAGAGCTAAATAAGATGTATTTTTTAATTATACTATGTGCCATGTGTCATAGCTGAAATCCTAATAGTCACACCTATGAAGAATGGAAAATGTTTACGTCTTATAAGATTTTGTTCAGGAACCGGAAGGCAAAATAATGGAGTACCTTTGTATAAAATAAGCCTTGATGTAAACATCTGGATTTACTTAGCAATTTGTTCATAGAACTGAAGTATAATTAAAAGGCTAATTTTCTAGTTTGCTAGTCATTTCTCTCAACTGCAGACATAATCATAGAAATATAGGTTTTCCCGTTTGGAAAGAGTCTTAAAGACTAACCCTCTTTTTGAAGGTTAAATCCCCTCTATAATATTTCTGCCAAGTATTATTCAAATCTGGAATTTGGTGTTTGTCTCATAGCTGTGTAACCCAGTGATGTAAGCCCTCTTGACTCTTGGAGACCAGTTGCGTGTGTGGGAATAGTTAGCAATCTTCTTCTGCTTGTGGTATGTTTCTTTGTCTCACTTGCTCTGAATCTTCACGCTCCTGAATGTAAGTTGGATGTCTCATGCGGCACAGGACAGTTGGGATCTAATACCCAATGCTTTACTAGTTTTCACACTAAAAAAAAAAAAATCTACCTACATCAAGCGGTTAATAAGTTTGTAATTTGTGTACGTGTGTGTGTGTGTGTGTGTGTGTATGCGTGTGTGCAAGCACGTACGTGTTGTGGGAGGGGTAAGGAGTAACGGAGGAGAAGGTCATTATGCTGTCTATGGGGTCTTTCACCAATTTTTTTTTTTTTCTGCTCTCTAAAATTCACCTCATTCGCTTGAGGTTGAGGCAAGTGTCATTTGGAAAACTTCCATTCCTATTTACTGTAATCCCTGTCTCTAGTCTATCCCAATTTTATGAAAGATTTACTTTCAACCAAGATTGTACTCACTGTAAAGGAAAGTCTGGTGAATATTTCTTTTCTCATCACACATAAAAATTATCTTTAAAGTACACCTACCTACATATTCTGTACAATAGTATGAATTTGAAATACATAGCTTGCTAATTTGAATATCTTATACATTTGGGGTAAGAAATGGTGAAGACATTTAAATTATAATAATCCTGGAAATGTGAAGGGTGTTATCCAGGATGGAGGAACTTTGCGTAGGTATAACCATGGCAGGCAGGCCCGCTTGACAGAGGAAATAACTTGCTTGCAGGTTAGGGAGTGGTAAACTATTGTAAACTAAATACTCTTACATTATATTCATTTAAATAGAGAATCAATACTTATATACATGTTGCCAGATATTTGTTATTTATTATCTTCCTTAGTAAAGGTGTAAGACTAATCTGTAATTAGCACATTTACCTTCTAAATGGAAAGCTCTCAAAGAACTTACAAACATTAAATGAGCAACTGCTATAAAGTTAAACACTGTGCTGCCCCACATGGCTGCTCTTGTGGTTTTAAAAGTGCGTAGATAACAAATCAGACTCTAAAATAGCATATTTCCCTCTGCACATTCTTCTAGCACAGAAAAAACAACACTAACATCTTACCAAAAGTTTAAATTTGACTAATTCTGAATTAATGTAAACACATCATTAACTCTTATTGCCATGATGATTGTTTTTATTCAGGGTTATGCAGAATTATTTGCACTTGTCACTTAACTAAAAGAGACATTTACTTTTGTTTCATTTCTTGACAGAATGGAGAAATGCATCTATCCTTTCCCTTGGTTTTCAAATGGTGTTGACAAAAATATCTGATCTTACTTAAGAACAGAATGTGTTGGCCAGTTAAATAGCAATGATAACCAAGAGCAAACTCTCCCCAGTGTTTCATATAACTCAGTGTGTCTAAGGGAATTTTGTGGCTATTTTACTGCTGTTTCTCGACAGGTTTTCATAGTTCTTTTATAGCTAATATATTGTTCTGGAGCTACATTCTTTCTAAATACTGAGAAAAAATGAGAAATCCAGGGCTACGGCCATGCCTGTGACAGTTAAGTATTGATGATGAAATTGGTGAGGCATTAAGGAAGTGTGAGTTGATAAGCAAGTGATATATTTAAAAGAGAAAACAAAATGGGAAGAATGGCCTGTTCGGTATTGCAAAAATTATAGAAATATCTTTAGCTTTATGCACCCTTATGTGCATAATGGTAGCAGCTGTGGTGGTTGGGGCATTGGAGTGTTTTTACACTATTTGGGATGTTGTCCTAAGTGAATTGCTTTAAGATTTTCCGTAGAGGCAGGAACCTGAATAAATACTATATATGTTCGCATATGTATCCTTGTATATGTTTTTGATTGGAAACAATCCTGTCATAAAATACTTGCCTACTCTGCTAGATTAATATGAGTGTATTTATAGTCTTGGGAATGATTTAATGTTGTTTGATAATCTCATGTTTTGTTTATACTGAAAAATTAAGTAAGAAGCAGAGAAAAACAAAAGAGTGGTTTGTTACATTCATTTTACCTACTGTTCTTTCTTCTTTTCCTGTATTTTCTTCAAATTAATCAATTAAAATGCACAGATGTTCAATTAAAACTATAAAAATCTTCCATGGCTACAGCTGTTTTGAAGCTGCATTGTTGAAAATTTAACATATCTAGTAATGATTCCCTCTCAGAAGAAATTAAATTAATGACTCTTTGCTAGATTATTTTCCATTTGATAAATTAAACAAAATTAGAAAAAAAACTGAGACTTACTCTGCCTGCTACATTTATTAATTAGCATGATAGACTAGCAGATATTAATATGAAAAGGCAACAAAATGGAAAATGTTTCTTATTTTCCAAGTGAAATACCTTCAGGACTGCAGTTTATCTTATCAGCAAATGGTTACATGGTATAAATTATTAAAAATTTACCTGTAAATAGCAAACAAGTGACAAATTTCATCATCCCACATAATAGAGATAGCAGAGATGTGATTATGTGGAGCTTATATAAAATTTTTTTTCACATTTTTTTCCACCTTGTGCATACTAGTCAGTGACCCTTAAATAATAAGTAGAGAAACAGGATCTTTTTTCTCAATCGTGTTGCTTTATCTCCAGGAAAATTTGATATTTTTTCTCATTCTCAATTTATTCTTTAATTTTTAAAGATCTTTCTAGTCATTTTTTTATGCCGAAATTAGTAGATGGTCATTGCATTAGCATTCTCCACAACCAAAAGGGGTGTGTGTGTGTGTGTGTGTGTGTGTGTATCTAGAGAGAGATTTATTTTAAGGAATTGGCTCTCACAATTGTGGAAGCTGGCAATTCTGAAATTTGTAGGATAGATTGGCAGCCTAGAAACTCAGGCAGGAATTGATGTAGTATTGAGTCCAAAGTCTGCAGGGCAGGACGAGCTGACTGGAAACTCAGGCAGAGTCTATATGCTGCAGTCTTGAAACAGAAAGAATGACATTCTTTCCTTTGAGACTTTCAACTGCTTGGATGAGGCCCACCCACATTATAGAGGGAAATCTGCCTTCCTTAACATGTGCCAATTATAGATGTTAATAAATGTTAATCACAACTAAAAATTTCCTTCCCAGCAACATCTAGACTGGCTTCTTATGAGTTTAAAATGTTTGAAACTTCATTTGCTTATGGAGCCCACAGATGACAGCCAGCTTTTACCTGCATATGAGGGGCAGCACTGTCAGAATGGTAGGGTTGCCACAGTCAGGCACCAGGCAGGTGATCAGGGCACACATTTCCCATTCACTGTGACAGTAGCATAGGCACCATGTGCTGGGCACCATAGCCTAGCTAAGTTGAGACATAAAATTAACCATCACACTAATTAAACAATTTTAGAAAATAAAAACAAACTAAAAACACATGTAATAAAGCCCTTTCAAATGATCTCTGCTAAATGTTTCAGTGTGTATCCCTAGAGTCTTCCTCTTGTGTTTATATGTCTTTTCTTTTTCCTAAGTTGAGAATAAAATGTTTATTCTATTTCCTAAGTCTTTATTTATTTAAGAGTATGTACACCTTCTCACTTCATTAAAATTATTTATTTTTCAATCGTATTTAATAACTTCAGTATAACCAGTTGAAGGGCTTGTTGGATCATTAGGTTTTTAATTTTATATGGACATTATATTTTTTACATGTATCTTTTGAATATATTACTACACGTGCATTTGCTAGTTAAAAATATGTGCATTTTAAACTTTTGCATGCATGGCTAAATTGCCTTCCAGAAATGTACCAATTTACATTCCCAATATCAATATTCCAGAGGCCAGTTTCCTTCCCTACGTTTCAATATTAGGTGTTAGAATAAAAATATTCCAATCTGAAAGATAAAAAAGACCTTGCATTATTGTTTTAATTTGAATTTCTTTGATTTCTAATTATGTTAAATGAGTTATGTTTATTTATATTAGTAGTTCTTTGTGAATTGTCTACTTTGCTCAACAATTTCTATGAAGATGCTTGCTGTTTTCCTATTATAAAAACTGTATGCCATATGTATATACACCAACAGTTATATATGGAATACATATATAACTATATGTATATTATAGTTATACATGACATACATATATATGTCTATATATGTATATATAGATACACACAGTTATATCTATATATGGGAATTGTATGTTGTGTGTGTGTATGCCATACAGTTATATATATATGTATATACATATATGGCATATATATGTGTATATGTATGAAGTTTATCAAACTGAAGTAAAAAACTCATCCATTTTTTCTGTTATGTTATACTTTTGACATCATGCATTTCAAATTTTTTCTATCCCAGGATGGAACACCTTCTAGTGCCATTATAGTTTATTTTCTTTTTGCAAGCCCTAGAATTACACTTGATGTGTGGTGTGAGGTAGGGATTATTTGTCAGTTTAAGATTTTGTTTGAACTACAGTTTTTTCTATCTACTTCTATACCTGAGGGAGATGGCATGCAACAGACTAAAAATGCTAGAAAGAAGCAACTTTACAACTTCATATCTGGTTGACCCAATAAAGATCACAGTGTTTCTGCACCATTATTATTCTGTCTAAAAGCAGGATTAAAGGTAATGGCAGTTGCCTCAGGCATCCATGCATATGAATGCATGTGTATGTTTATGTGGATGTGTGTAGATATATATGGGCATGAAAGAGAATATACCTATAAGATGACAATGAGGAATCTGGGAATCGTTTTTAGTATTAACTCTATCATCTTATTAGCTACAATTTTTTCAAGACTTGAGAATTTTTCTTTGTTGACAATACTTGCATCTTTAATCAGTAATCATGCTAGATTAAAAGGTACTAGACTACAGTATTTTAACTGTAGCAGTATGTATTTATGTACAAGGGCAGAATATGTCCATAGACAAGATACTGCCTCTATTTTACTGCCTCTATTTTATGGACATATTCTGCCACTGAGCAAATCTTGTTACCAGTGACTATGTTGACTTGGAAAGGTTATGACACACATCCCTAGCACAGTGCTGTTTGTGACCTTATTGTAATTTTCACTGTATTTACGTACCCCCATAGGAAATGTCTTCCATTTAGTTTTTACAAAATGGTAAGTTATTGGGTACAAGAAAGTGCAGTGACTAAGATAAATCTTACCCTATATAGTCTTGTTTTTTCCCCTCATGTTAACAATCCTCATCACTCTCATCATCAATTTTTCATCACTAAATATGGGACAAGAAGCAGTGACGTGAAGTTTCAAGTGAGCCATATTAAGAACTATGATTTTCATAATTATCAGAAGTAAGCAGGCTTAGTATTTTGTTAATATGTTTTATATATTAGACAATTTATTTTAGATTAGCTGTCTTTTTTTGAGATTTTGTTTTCAGAGTTATCTTGAAGTTTATTTTAGTGTGGCAAAATTCCTTATTAATATCTGTAGGTTTTCATTATGCATTGCACTGTTTTACACTTGAAATTTTTAGGAGATAGGGCTTAGCATTTTACATTTTATCAAGCTCCTCAGAATATTTATATAGCTATTCAGTTTCAGAAGACTTAGACTATCGCATTTGGCTTTAGAATTTGTATATTCAGAGAGATTTTCTCATGAAATGTTGTGAGAAGACAGGTTAAAGTGCCTAGCACAGAACCAGGCACAGAGTAGGCATTGTATAAATGTACATTATTTATTTTATCTGGGTGTTAAGGGTAATTAGCAAACTGATGTGGACTTGGTCTGTTCCACATTTGTGGCTGTTTTTAAGGAAGCTTCCATTTAAATACATACATTTTACAGTGTATGTTTTGTGTTACTGATCTCTATGAGCTTAACATTTGGAGGACGGTGTTTATTGACTTTTTAGTGTGAACAGCTCACCATTTTGTTAAAGATTCAATATTCTGAATATTCCTGGAACATAAATATCCACAAGTACAACTTGCATTAGCTAACAGAATTGCCATATATTTGCACAGCTGTTAAATGGTTGTTTTAAAATTAAAAAAAAAAATAGTTCAGGTGTATGGAATTATTCAAATTATGTAAATATTCAGAGGTTTATACCAAAATAAGAAGATGCCACCTTGTGGTACAAAAAAAATATTTTTAAGTACATTTGTAATACGTGGTTGACAAATCGTTGGTATAGCATGTGGTTGACAAACCTATTTGAGGAAATAGGAAAAGCAGCTAAAATACTCATGCTCATGGCCAAGTATTTTATTTTTTTAAATTTTTATTTCTTTCGAGATGGAGTTTCTCTCTTGTCGCCCAGGCTGGAGTACAGTGGCGTGATCTCAGCTTACTGCAACCTCTGCTTCCCTGGTTCAAGTGATTCTCCTGCCTCAGCCTCCTGAGTAGCTGGGATAACGGGAACCTGCCACTGTGCCTAGCTAATTTTTGTATTTTTGTATTTCTTTTTTTTTTTTTGTAGAGATGGAGTTTCACCATGTTGGCCAGGCTGGTCTCAAACTCTTCACCTTAGGTGATCTACCTGCCTCGGCCTCCCAAAGTGCTGGGATTACAGGCATAAGCCACTGTGCCCGGACACTAAATGTTTTAATTCAGCAACTGTGTCACAAATAGAAAGATCACATGGGGAAAATTATGTGGGAGTATGTTGTTTTATGAAAGCAGGGGTCTATTCAGTAGTATACAGTTGTTACAAAGGTATTACAATGAAAATTTCAAAGATGTTTAATGGAATATAATAAACTCACAACATGTATTTTAAAATTAAAATCGTGGTGTATTTTCAAGAACGATTGCTACATTTTGTTCCTTTAGGTAAAGAGTAAAATTTTATTATGATTTCACTTTAATGAACTTAATTTAAGATAATCTTTTACTTGGATAATGTTTACATATATTAAGATGATGTTTTGTTAAACAGATAAAGATCACTTGAAATGAATCGTGAACTAAAGCATACACCTAGATGACGAGCAGATTTCTTACATCAGATTATGTTGGAACTTCTGAGAATGAGTCAGTCTTGGAAATCATGTAGTTTGATATTTTATCTTTTATTGGCCTGTAAACTGAGGCATAGAGATGTTAAATGACTTGCCCAGGAACCCCCACCTCCTCAGCAGTTCCCTATCTTTATCCTGTGCTGCTGCTTCTTCCCCAAACTACATTTGAATTGGCTTCTTGTATTGAGAATCTTTGTTTTCCAGAAAAAGAATAGATGAGAATACATTTCTCCCCTCTGAACCTTTCATTAAATGTTTATTCTGTTGCATTTCTCCATTAGCATTTTTATATTGCCATTTTCTCCTCTTATTAGAATACTTAATATAGTTCCAAATAGTACATAATTGAAAACAGTTTATCATATCCATTTTTATTTATTAGTATAATAGTATCCCTACGATCTGGTGGCAGGAAAGTACTGCACTATTTTATTGTAATTTATCTCATTTTAAATGTTCATTTGGGTCTATGAAATTGCATAATACTTTTAATACTTTATAGAAATATAATTTCAGAGTATGTGTTGGAAAAAAACCCCTCAAATATCAGAATTGGCCTTGAAATTTTGCAGAAACAATATTGTGGGATATTCCAAATCTAAACAAGTGAATGAATCAGCCTATCATTTCAAAGATTTTGAAAGGGTGTGCACATGTATATGTACCAAAGAAATAAAAGATCGTGTTCATAGACATTTGTCCATGACAAGTGACAAAGGAAGTTACTGGCAGGCCTTGTTATAGAATCTCCAGAGCACTGTGAGTGGATTTATCAGGAAAAGTATCACACATAGAATTGTATCTATCTTATTTTATTATTTTATTTTGACTTTTATTTTAGGTTCAGAGGGTACATGTGCAGGTTTGTTACATGAATAAATTGTGTGTTGCTAAAATTTGGTGTAGGAATGATCCCGTCACCCAGATAGTATACGTGGTACCCAATAGGTAGTTTTTCAGCCCATGTCTCCCTCCTACCCTTTTCACTCCTGTAATCCTCAGTGTCTGTTGTCCCCATCTTTGTGTCCATGCATACTCAATGTTTAGCGTCCACTTATGAATGAGAACATGTGGTATTTGATTTTCTTTTCCTGTTACTTTGCTTAGGATGATGGCCTCCAGCTTTATCCATGTTGCTGCAACATAATTACATTCTTTTAATGGCTGTATAGTATTCCATAGTGTATATGTACCACATTTTCTTTATCCAGTCCACCAGTGATGGGCATATAAGTTGATTCCATGTCTTTGTTGTTGTGATTAGTGCTGTAGTGAATACACAAGTGCGTGTGTCTTTTTGATAGAACAATTTATTTTCTTTGGGGCATATACCCAATAGTAGGATTGCTGGGTTGAATGAAAGTTCTGTTTTGACTGGGCATGGTGGCTCATGCCTGTAATGCCAGCACCTTGGGAGGCCAAGGCAGGGGATCACGAGGTCAAAAGATCAAGACCATCCTCGCCAACATGGTGAAACTATGTCTCTACTAAAAATAGAAAAGCATTAGCTGGATGTTGTGGCATGCACCTGTAGTCCCAGCTACTCAGGAGGCTGAGGCAGGAGAATCGCTTGAACCCAGGAGGTGGAGGTTGCAGTGAGGCAAGATTGCACCATTGCACTCCAGCCTGGCCACAAAGCAAGACAAAAAAAAAAAAAAAAAAAAAAAAAAAAAAATTTATGTTTTAAGTTCTTTGAGCTCTCTCCAAGCTCCTTTCCACAGTGGCTGAAATAATTTAAATTCCCATCAGCAGTGTATAAGTATTCCCTTTTCTCCACAACCTCGCCAACATCTGTTATTTTTTGACTTTTTAATAATAGCTATTCTGACTGGTGTGAGGTGGTGTCTCATTGTGGTTTTGTAGAATTATATTTAAATGAAGTCTTGAGGAATAAGAATAATTTAGATAATCAGGTGGTGCTAAGGTAGGAACTCTAAGCAGAAATGGTGTGGCCCATGTCTATTTCTCTTTGGGACACAGTAATTAAAATTTGTTTGGAGATGGAGGACCTTATGTAAGGGTAAGATTATTCAGGATAGATGATGAATTAATTGTGTTTAGCTGTTTTCCATATGTAATGGAAAGTCATGAGTGACTTTTAGTTAACAACGTGTTATGAATGAACTAGCATTATGATTGAAGATTATACACGAAAGTGTGGTTTTGAGGAAATAGCATGAAATGAAATGAATGTGTGTGAATTTCTCTTAATTCAACAACTAATCTTTCTATTTCCCAATGTACTTTGATTTGCAAGTATCATAGAAGAAAATATTTTTATTACCTTTATTTGGTTAATTTTCCTTTCTTCACGTATTGACCAGAAATAGGGCAATAGAAAATCTATACTCCCTTTGCAACAGTTTATGTTTTCAATAGCACCAACCCTTAGGACAACTGTCACCTTCCCAGTGCAGATTTACTTAAAAGAAAAAAAGGGGGTGTGTTATGGTTTGAATGTGTTTCCAGAAAATGTGTGTTGGAAACTTAATCCACAATGCAGCCATGTTAAGAGGTGGGGCCTGCTGGGAGGTTTTTAGGTTCCCACCTTCATGAGTGGATTAATGTTGATCATAAAAGGGCTTAAGGATATGAATTTGAGCTCTTGGTCTCCCTTACTCTTCTTTGCCCTTCCATTATGGGATGATAGCAAGAAAGTCCTTATCACATGCCAGCCCCTTGATCTTGGTATTCTCAGCCTCCAGAACTGCGAGAAATAAATTTCTATTGTATATAAGTTACTCAGTCTGTGAGTCTTTGACATTCTAACAGTACCAAACAGACTAAAACAGGGTGGTTGCACAAAAATGTGGTAGAGTATCCCATCATTTATATACTGTTAGTATTTGTGTTCGTAGGAGGTCAGTTAACTCAGTATAGCCCAGAATAGGCATCAAGAAGCTGAAGAAAACCTTTCTCAAAAATGTCTTTGTGGTAGGTGGAAAAATGGCTCCTCAAAGATGTTTATGTTCTAATCCCACAGACCTGTGAATATGTTAGGTTATATGGTTTGCAGATGGAATTAGGTTGTGAGTCAGCTGACCTGAAAAAAGATTATAGTAGAGTCTCCCGGCTAAGCATGTTAGCACTGAATTGTCTTAGTGAATCTAAAGTAACCATAAGGATCCTTAAAAGTGAAAGACAGAGACAGAAGAGAAGGTTGGGATGATAAAATGTCAGAAGGACTCAACCTACCATTGCTGGTTTTGAAGATGAAAAGGGGGGTGTTTGGTTTAAGACAAGGAATGTGGGCAACCTTTAAGAAGCTGGAAAAGGCTGAGTATGGGGGCTCAAGCCTGAAATCCCAGCTACTCAGGATGCTGAGGCAGGAGGGTCAATTGAATTCAGAAGTTCGAAGCTGCAGTGAACTATGACTGCACCACCACACTGCAGTGGAGTGACAGAGTGAGACCTCGATCTCAAAAAAAAAAAAAAAAAAAAAAAAAAAGCTGGGAAAAGTCAAGGCAAGGAAACAGTACTCTTTAGAAACTTCCAAAAGAAATATTGGCCTCTGGCCCTACCTTGTCTTTAGCCCAGTAAGATCTGCAACAGACTCCTCACCTGCAGAACTGTAAAATAGTACATTTTTGTTGTTTTAAGGCACTAAGTTTATGGTAATATGTCACAGCACCAGTAGCAAATAAACACAGCCCAGACCAAAGATCAAAGAAGGATGAGAATGATCCTCCTTCTCCTCATCTTATAGTTACTCTGTGGAGGACTGCCTGTCTGTCGGGTACTCAACATAATCTCATCCAGTTCTTACTGCTACCTTGCTGGCAGATGCTATTGCTAGCTTGTAAATGATAAACAAATGCTGTCAGGAATTTAGGAAGAAATTCTCCCCAGAGCCTTGAAGTTTGTATGTGACAGAGATCAGGTTTAAACTGTTTTATCTGAGGACAAAGTCTCATCCTCTTTATTGCAGGAATGGTTGGGAGGCAGTAGAGCTTTGGGGCTAAGCACATTGGCTCTGGAGTCAGACTGCCCGGTTTGAATTCTTGCTCTTCATCTTGTTAGACTAGTGCCTAGGACATAGCAAATCCTCAGTACATCTTGGCTGTTATTATGATGAATTGTTGTTGTTGTTGTTATTATTATTATTATTATTATTATTTTTATTATACCTCACAGATGGCACTATAAGGGTAATCATTGTCTTAGGAAGGTGTTTGTTAAAGTAACTACTACAACATCCATTCTATTAGGCTTAAGTATAAACTTCTCAAACTTCATTTTATACTTTAATTTTAGCTTTTGGAATTTGTTGAAATGCCTCTTCAGCTCATTAAGCAGTGAACTTGAAACTCATTAATTCATGTATTTACCTGGCATGGTCTTTATTTCTAACTACTAGAATGCTCTATTTTTGTCAAACCCTAATGATTGCCGGACAATATCCTGAAATAATTTTCTGTGATGATTGCTCTTTTGACTGGACCTACCTTTGTGCAGTGAACTACTTTTTTTTGGAAAGATACTTGGATTTAGGCAAACAGGCATCTGAATGGACAGAATACAGTCCCTTGGGTGTAAGTGATGATCCTTTGGTTCTACCATTGTCAAGAGATGGCATTATGATTTCGCTGGACACCTATGCAACTTGCAGGCCATTTTATCATTCATTGTCTTACAAATGAGCCCTGTTCCCTGTTTAACCAACCCTCAACCACAGAAGGTGGGTAGAAGCTGATAAATCTCTACCAAGGCTGTATAAAGTCACTGGGTCTTCAGACTGGTAATTTAATGGTAAATCACTATTCTGGTAATCCACAATGACAGAATTTCTGGTTGTCCCAATATTCTGATTTCAATGCCCAGTACAAGACTATCATTCATCTTTGGCCCCAGACCAGTGCTGAAGTAAATGTATGCAACCAGTTCCAGTATGTACTGAGTCTGAGATTAAACATGCTCTTGACATCTGGAACCCTCAAATGTTAATCTCTTTTTAGTCAATTTCCTTATCTTCTATTTGCTCTTCAACTCCCTTATTTTCCCTGATATTCTTTCCTCCTTTTTCATTGTTCCTCTTTCACTTCTCATTCTTGGTTTCTTTTATGTACTCCACTTCTATAGTTCTGACGTTAAAAGATAGCTTTATCTAGTTTTAAACTTCTACCCTCTACTCTTCTTGTTCTGTTCTCTCTTTCTGAATGCTTTTTCTGACTTTCATGCCAACAATTATTACCCCTGTGCTGATTCCCATCCCATTTTACTAGCTCCTAAATTCTTACCTGATCTTCAGACTTATGAATCCAGTGACCTGGCAGCTGGGCATGTAGATGAATCTTGAAATCATCTTTCCTGTATAAGCCTGGGTTTTCTGTCCTAGTTGTGGCATCATTATCCTACAACATTCAAATAAAAATCAACTGTTTTTCCCATTTTGGCATATTGTAATGTGTTTCTTGAATCTCTTTTCTCTCCATATTTATTATATTTGTCCTGATTCAGGTCCATGTATTTGTCATCTGAATATTAATTTTGTTTTGATCATTTTCATGTATCATTATAAATTTTATCTTTAAATATATCCATCATGCTTTCTACTTTTTAATTTCATCCATTGCTTTAATGCTTAGGCGGTACTAATCTACCATGAAATAAGTTAAATATTCATATAGATTTCCCTCTAGATTATTATGGTTTCCTTTTTTATTAATTATTAATGCTTTATAGTTTCTTTCCTTTTTCATGTTAAATGTTCTTTCATATTATTATCATTACTTATTTAAGTTTTAGATACTTGCATTTTTCTTGATTGAGTTTCTTGAATGTTTGCTCCAATAATTTTGTAAAACTAGTTCTTACAATTATTAGTTTTAGTATATTTTATTTTAAAATATTTTAATGATTTCTGCTGTCATTTTTTATATTTTTTTTCTGATTTTCCTAAGTTTTCTTTGTTGATAGTATTTAGGATTATGAATTTGCCTCTAGGTTACAGCTTTTTAAGCAACATATGTTATAGTATCCAATACTTTAAGAAAATTCATATTTTATATATGAAGAATTTCACATGTATGTAATGTAAGCAGAATAGTTTAATCACCCCTCAGGTACCTATCACCAGACTTCAACAATTATCAACATTTTGCCATATTTATTCCCCTGTGCCCCCACTGTTTTTGCAGTATTCTAAAGCAAATCCTAGATATTGTGAAATACAGTAATATTTACTTATATTTTTAATTTTGAGTTTCCTACTATTAAAAAAAGTTTAGATTATATATATGTGTATGTATTTGCATGTTTATGTACTCATATGTATATGTGTGTATGTGTGTGTATATATACAGACACTCTGATACACATGCACATACATTTTCAAGTAATTGGTGAATCTTTTAAGCTTAATTAAAATATTTGCAGTTTCAGGGAATGTAGTCAGATAATTTGATCTGTATTATTTCTGCTTCTCCTAATAAACTTGGTTCTTCTTATAGATTATTCTCTCACCCATTTGACAAACTATGTATTCTTCAAATGCAAGGAAAATCTGCTTTCAGAGTTGGCAGCACGATACATTTTATCCACTATGCTAGTCAAATTTCCATGTTACCATTATCTTAATTATAATAATCCAAATCTCCATGTCATCAAATTCTTCATGTTCTGTCCAAAGCTGAGAACATTGTATTAAAATCTATTATGACAACTTTTTCATTTTTATCTGCCTGCCAATTTTTGCTTAATATATTTGAATGTTATATTATTTGACTCATAAAGGTTCATGACTGATATATCTCTTATGAAACTTTTATCAATATAAAATAACTCTCTTTTATTCTATTTTATGCTTTTTATCTTGAAGCCTACATTGTCCAAAGTTAATATTGTCACCTTCACTTAAATTTAATTTGTGCTCTCTAGATTCCTCCTCTCTGGGCAGGGCATCTCTGAAAGAAAGGCAGCAGCCCCAGGCAGGGTCTTATAGATAAAACTCCCATCTCCCTGTGACACAGCACTTGGGGGAAGGGGCAGCTGTGGGCGCAGCTTCAGCAGATTTAAATGTTCCTGCCTGTGACTCTGAAGAGAGCAGTGGATCTCCCAGCGCGGTGCTCAAGCTCTGCTAAGGGAAAGACTGCCTCTTCAACTGGGTCCCTGAACCTGGTGCCTTCTGACTGGGAGATACCTCCCAGCAGAGGTTAACAGACACCTCATACAGGAGAACTCTGGCTGGCATCTGGCAGGTGCCCCTCTGGGAAAAACCTTCCAGAGAAAGAAACAGGCAGCAATCTCTGCTGTTCTGCAGCCGCCGCTGGTGATACCCAGGTAAACAGGGTCTGGAGTGGACCCCAGCAAACTCCAGCAGACCTGCAGCAGAGCCTGACTGTTAGAAGGAAAACTAACCAAACAGAAAGGAATAGCATCAACATTAACAAAAAGGACGCCCACACAAAAACTGCATCTGAAGATCACCAACATCAAAGACCAAAGGTAGACAAATCCATGAAGATGAGGAAAAGCCAGTGCAAGAAAGCTGAAAATTCGAAAAACCAGAACGCTGCTTCTCCTCCAAAGGATCACAACTCCTTGCCAGCAAGGGAACAAAACTGGACAGAGAATGAGTTTGATGAATTGGCAGAAGTAGGCTTCAGAAGGTGGGTAATGACAAACTCCTCTGAGTTAAAGGATCATGTTCTAACCCAATGCAAGGAAACTAAGAACCTTGAAAAAAGGTTAGTGGAATTGCTAACTAAAATAACCAGTTCAGAGAAGAATATAAATGACCTGATGGAGCTGAAAAAAAACAGCATGAGAGCTTCATGAAACATACACAAGTATCAATAGCCAAATCGATCAACTGGAAGAAAGGATATCAGAGATTGAAGATCAACTTAATAAAATAAAGCATGGAGACCAGATTAGAGAAAAAAATGAAAAGGAACAAACAAAGCCTCCAGGAAATATGGGACTATGTGAAAAGACTAAACCTATGTTTGATTGGTGTACCTTAAAGTGATGGGGAGAATGGAAACAAGTTGGAAAACACTCCTCAGGATATTAACCAGGAGAACTTCCCCAACCTAGCAAGACAGGCCAACATTTAAATTTAGGAAATACAGAGAACACGACAAAGTACTCCTTAAGAAGAGCAACCCCAAGACACATAATCGTCAGATTCACCAAGGTTGAAATGACGGAAAACATGTTAAGGGCAGCCAGAGAGAAAGGTTGGGTTTCCCACAAAGGGAAGCCCTTCAGACTAACAGTCATTCTTTCTGCAGAAACCCTACAAGCCAGAAGAGAGTGAGGGCCAATACTCAACATTCTTAAAGAAAAGAATTTTCAACCCAGAATTACATATCCAGTCAAACTAAGGTTCATAAGCAAAGGAGAAATAACATCCTTTACAGACAAGCAAATCTTGAGAGATTTTGTCACCATCAGGTCTGCCTTACAAGAGCTCCTGAGGGAAGCATTAAATAATGGAAAGGAAAGACTGATACCAGCCACTGCGAAAACATACCAAATTCTGAAGACCATCAACACTGAAGACACTGCATCAACAGGCAAAATAATGAGCTAGCATCATAATGACAGGATCAAATTGACACATAACAATATTAGCCTTAAATATAAATGGGTCAAATTCCCCAATTAAAAGACACAGGCTGGTAAATTGGATAAAGAGTCAAGGCCCACTGGTGTGCTGTATTCCGGAGACTCATCTCATGTGCAAAGACACACATAAGCTCAAAATAAAGGGATGGAGGAATATTTACCAACCAAATGGAAAGCAAACAAACAAACAAACAAACAAACAAAAAAACAGCAGGGGTTGCAATCCTAGTCTCTGATAAAACAGACTTTAAACCAACAAAGATCAAAAGAGACAAAGAAGGGCATTACATAATGGTGACAGGATCAACACAATAAGAGCTAACTATCCTAAATATATATGTGACCAATACAGGAGTATGCAGATTCATAAAGAAAGTTCTTAGAGTTCTACAAGAGACCTAGACTCCCACACAATAATAGTGGAAGACTTTAACATCCCACTGTCAATATTAGACAGATCAATGAGACAGAAAATTAACAAGGATATTCAGGACTTGAACTCAGCTCTGGACCAAATGGACCTAATAGACATCTACAGAACACTGCACCCCAAATCAACAGAATATACATTCTTCTCAGTTCCACATTGCACTTATTCTAAAATCAACCACATAATTGGAAGTAACAAACTCCTCAGCAAATGCAAAATAACAGAAATCATAACAAACAGTCTCTCAGACCACAGTGCAATCAAATTAGAACTCAGGATTAAGAAACTCACTCAAAACTGCACAACTACATGGAAACTGAACAATGTGCTCCTGAATGACTGCTGAGTAAAAACAAAATTAAGGCAGAAATAAATAAGTTCTTTGAAACCAATGAGAACAAAGACACAATGTACCAGAATATCTGGGACACAGCTAAAGCAGTGTGTAGAGGGAAATTTATAGCACTGAATGCCCATAGGAGAAAGTGGGAAAGATCTAAAATCTACACACTAACATCACAATTAAAAGAACTAGAGAAGCCGGGTGCGGTGGCTCAAGCCTGTAATCCCAGCACTTTGGGAGGCCGAGACGGGCGGATCACGAGGTC
>NW_016813906.1:3135302-3169561 GCF_001698545.2 Rhinopithecus bieti | reverse complement strand
AATTTATAGATTCAGTGCCATCCCCATCAAGCTACCAATGAGTTTCTTCACAGAATTGGAAAAAAACTACTTTAAAGTTCATATGAAACCAAAAAAAAAGAACCTGCATTGCCAAGACAATCCTAAAGCAAAAGAACAAAGCTGGAGGCATCACGCTACCTGATTTCAAACTACACTAGAAGTCTACAGTAACCAAACAGCATGGTACTGGTACCAAAACAGATATATAGACCTATGGAACAGAACAGAGGCCTCAGAAATAATGCCACACATCTACAATTATCTGATCTTTGACAAATCCCACCAAAACAAGCAATGGGGAAAGGATTCCCTATTTAATAAATGACATTGGGAAAACTGGCTAGCCATATGCAGAAAACTGAAACTGGACCCCTTCCTTACACCTTGTACAAAAATTAACTTAAGATGTTTTAAGGACTTAAACATAAGACTTAAAACCATAAATACCCCAGAAGAAAACCTAGGCAATACCATTCAGGACATAGGCATGGGCAAAAGACTTCATGACTAAAACACCAAAAACAATGGCAACAAAAGTCAAAATTGACAAATGGGATCTAATTAAACTAAAGAGCTTCTGCATAACAAAATAAACTATCAGAGTGAACAGGCAACCTACAGAATGGGAGAAAATCTTTGCAATCTATCCATCTGACAAAGAGCTAATATCTTGAATCTACAAAGAACTTAAACAAATTTACAAGAAAAAAACAAACAACCCATCAAAAAGTGGGCAAAGTATATCAACAGGCACTTCGTAAAAGAAGATATTTATGTGGCCAACAAACATATGAAAAAAAGCTCATCATCACTGGTCATTAGATAAATGCAAATCAAAACCACAATGAGATACTATCTCACGTCTGTTAGAATGGCAATCATTAAAAAGTGAGGAAACAACAGATGCTGGAGAGGATGTGGAGAAATAGGAACACTTTTACACTGTTGTTGGGAGGGTAAGTTAGTTCAGCCATTGTGGCAATTCCTCAAGAATCTAGAACCAGAAATACTATTTGACCCAGCAATTCCATTACTGGGTATATACCCAAAGGATTATAAATCATTCTACTATAAAGATACATGCACACGTATGTTTATTGAGGCACTAGTCACAATAGCAAAGACTTGGAAACAACCCAAATGCCTATCAGTGATAGACTGGATAAAAAAAATGTGGCACATATACAACATGGAATACTATGCAACCATAAAAAAGGATGAGTTCATATCTTTTGCAGGGGCATGGATGAAGCTGGAAATAATCATTCTCAACAAACTAACACAGGAACAGAATTCCAAACACCGCATGTTCTCACTCATAAGTGACAGTTGAACTACGAGAACACATGGACACAGGGAGGGGAACATCACACATTGGGGATTGTCAGGGGATGGGGGGCTAGGGGAGGGATAACATTAGGAGAAATACCTAATGTAGATGATGGGTTGATGGGTGCAGCAAACCACTATGGCACGTGTATACCTGTGTAACAATCCTGGACATTCTGCACATGTATCCCATAACTTAAAGTATAAAAAAATTAATTTGTACTTGGTTGAGAAATCTCTACTCATTCTTTCATTTTAAACATGTATGGGAACTTTTAAATTAGAGGTATTATAGTACCAGCACATTTAATGTGTCTTTTACTCAATCTGGTAGACTTCCAGCTATTTCTGAATTTTTCAAAACTGATGTTTGAGTTTCTCTCTCTTTTTTGTGTGTGTATTTATCTCCCTTTTATTTTTTATTTCATTTCCTTCAATTTTTGTATTTTTTAAATTTTTTGTTACCTTTGTTTTGGTGATTGTTTTTCAGTGGTCTATGCTTTCATGTTTTCTATTGATTAGGAAAGTAAGAATCTGAATATTTATTCTACTCACTTTCCAAAATATCCAGCCTCTATTTTTTATATGAAAGTTAAGAAACAATAACTTTTGTTTATTCACAAGGAACATGTTGACTTGCCCTGCTCCCAAACCTCCCAACCTCACTTATTTATATCAAAAGTGGTGCTGGATTCAGAATCAGATTGATATTATTAAATTATTTTTGCTTCAGATCTATTCTTTTACAAGATTTATTTTTGACATTTGAAATTCTATTTGAAAATGTATTTATGATTGGTATTTAGGCCTAATACTTATGTTTATTTATTTCAGGGTTCATCACTAAGATTTATATTCTAACTTTCCAAAATTTAAATTTGCAAATTAAATTTTAATTTGAGTATTAGTAGTCTTTTCATTCCAACCTATTTTCCTTTCACCTCAGATTGTTCTTTCTTTATGACATCTTGAAGATGCCCAAGAGTTTTCTAAAATTGTTTTCCTGATTCCTATGCAAACAAGAAATATTTAAAGCTTCTAATAGCCATATGTAACCACAGATCTCTTGTTTATTTACATTCACTCAAATAACAACTTTTTCCAATTCATTGTTGTTCATTTTTCCTCCTTGCACCTTTTTCCACATACTATTGGGTAAGTTGATGTGTTCACTTTCCTTTCTAATTTCCAGTGACCAGGGGTCATTTACATACTGTGGTCTTGTATTACTGAGAGGAAATCTTCTACCACTCCCACCACCCACCAGAAGAGATGGAATTAATTGAAATTACAGCCTTCAAGATACATTTGGAAGAATACTTTTCCAGTTCTTTATTCCATGTTTTATTTGTGGGTACAGTGTCTCCCAGGATGTAGTGTGCTCTAATTATTCTTTCACCCTTTTATTTTCTGGGAGTTTCTCTATCTGAATAGCACAGAAATATTAGTGGATAGGAAGGGAATATAATATCCTATCCATCTGAAAATTAGCACCCATGTTGAACAGAATCCCCATTCAGTTTCCTGCTTCGTACAGGGTCCAAATCTCTGAGCTGAGCTGTGCAGCAGATAATAGGAGAATTAAAAAAATACCTGCTCCTCTTTCAAGGAGGCGGACTTTTCTGTTTTGTGAAGTGATACTTGGATAGGCTACTGAATATTTTCTCATTCTTGACTCATCAACCTTATAATCAGTCTAAGTTTTTCCCAAATTTGTGGCTCTGGATTTCCTGTCACTCTTAGTTTTCTGTGTTAAAGTTTTCCATTTTCATATGTATGATATTGACAAGTGGGAGAGGCAGTGCCAGGGGATGGTGGCCAGTTGCCATTTTGTACCAGAAGTCTTTTATTATCTACATTTTAATGGTTGTAAATAATGAATGCCTTTGTTGGGAGTACTTTCATTTACTCATTCCAACAAACTCTTAGACCAATTTTCCTTGAGATCAATTAAATTCAATCCCTCCTGTATGCCAGACTTTTAAAAAATGCCCAATACTAAGTAGAATAAAAAATGTCTTTTGCTTCAGAGTAGTATGATTAGGACTATAACAGAGTTAGGTTGAAAGGTCTATATCACATCAGAATCAAGACTATGTTTCTCCTTGGGAAATTGGAAAGGCTACTGGAGAATATGAAACTTCAGTGAATCCTGGGGTATCACTAGATATTTAGAGGCTGGGTTGAGAGACCAGGGGATCCTTGGCAGAAAGAAAAGCATAGTGACATAAGAGAGTGCAGCATGAGATCAGGAAGTCGTGATAGGTTGTAGGCAATTAAGCTGAAGAGGTTTATGAGGCCCTCATTTGTGTGGCAGGAAGATCTGATACTAGAGCAGTTAAAATTATCTAGGCAAGTGAGATGGGGGAATGAAGTCAAACAGCAGCAGCAGGGATGGAGGGAAAGTGACAAGTTTATGAGTCTAACCTGGAAAGAGAGAGAGGATGAGGGAAGAAGAATGCAGAATGTGAAGATTGTTTGGTTCTTCTGGTCTGCCAATTATGTTCAAGTATATGCGAGATGCAATGGTCAAAGTAATAGGTACGTAATAAATAAACCATTTCTGTTTTCAGCATCTGTAGATCAAACTTTAGCTTGCCTTAGTTTATCATTCGTTTGTTTAGACTATGATCAAATAAATCTATTCATTTTCACACTCTATTTGTAGTGGTACATATTTTTTATGATGCCAAATATTCACATTCCTAGCGATGGGAAAACTAATGCATAAATGGATTTGACATAAATCTTGAGGATTCCCTGAGAGATCTGGTTAGATAATGAGTCCTATTTTGATTTTCAATCAAATATTCTTTCCACTAGAATTATGTACTTTCTTACTCAAAAAAAGTAATCTAACTATCTGAAAACTAATGATAATTTACAAGTTACAAGGAAGCCATTTTGTACCTTTGTTGTACTTGTAATAAATCCTAGGTCCAATGAATATGTTTTAAAATATGTTTCAAATAGGTATTACTAAAGTAAATCATAAGAGAGACAAAGTAAAATTATTTCCCTAAAGTTTTTGGAAAAGTAATATTCTGTTCAGAGAATCAAATGGCGTTATCCAAATGAAAGCATTATTTATCCCTCAAAGGAATTTCTGCCTATTACTCACAATTTAGTTAGATAGATTTGCTTCTCATGTTTGAGTTTCTTTTCCAAAATCATTTATCTTTTATTCAGTTGAAAATATGTATATATTCTTAAGCAGTATTATTGAGAAGTTTTCCATTAATGGGAGAGTAAACAATAAAACAAAAAAATTAGTACACACTAGAATTGCTCAAACAACTTCAAGTACCCATCTTATAAACCCATAATACATTTATAGGTTTTTGAAGCTGAGAAAAAAAATCTCCATTTGCTCTAGTCAAATAATTTTTAGACGTGCTAGAAATTATATATACACACATATATATGTATATATACCAGATTTAATAACTTGGCATGCATTATAAGAAATAACATTTTTCTCCCATTCTTACTTTAAGGTAAAGATTGTTAAAAAAATACTTTAGTGAACTGAGATAGTCACTCTAGAAATTAATGCTAAAATGTTTAGTGATGCACTTGTACTAATTTAAAAACATAACTTGTTAACCATTACATGATATTTGTTTCCAAACATTTAAAAAACTCTAATAAAGATTCTAACACAATTGTAATCAACTACAATCAATATGCAGGAGCTGGTTTTCATTTTCCACTTTGCACTGAGAGGCAGTTCTTAAAGTACTGAAGACCTAGCTGTACTTGAAAATGGCTGAGATTTGCTTGTGCTTAGATCTCTTATATTCCTCCTCAACTTTCAAGACATGATTTCATTTGATAAGGATGCTTTGGAATCTGAATTTTAACATGTAGCTGTGATGCATTTCAGCATGCAAATATACACACTGTATATTATTTTGTTTTTACAGTAATTATTTTTATTTATGAAATTCTAAATTCGATGTTAAATATTGAATATTTTGGTTAAGTGACAGCTTGTGCTAGCTTTAGGATATTCCTGCTTGATAATTATTCATGAGAAGAACAGCTGAAAACAAACTAGTTATACACCTTGGCAAATTACTGTGATTGTAATTCTGTGAAATTTCCCCATGGCCATGTGACTTTATTATAAGTACTCTAACAGTGCAGATGTCCAGAATGTTGTCGTTGTCACAAATGTTATTCCTATATTCAAAGTTTTTGAATTACTCTTTACTGCTTCAGAGAAAACGTGACAAAGGAGATGAGACATGCAATATGTATGATAGAACATATGCAGCTTTCTTCAGTGCCTGTCCTCCCTTGGTTTGGAGTGGGCATGGTGCTTTCAACCCTTATTCCTGCAAAATAAAGAAGCAGTGGCATTTTTGTGAAATCTAGATATGATGAAAACATTTCCTATTAAATGTTAAGAAAAAAGAAAAGTAGCCCCAATTTATCATTCTTCAAAAAAATTCTGTCGAAAATCAAATGTTATTTCCCTACTCTCCTTCTCCCTTTCAGTTCCTTCCCCATATGGTTCCTGAAATGTTCCTCCATTTAAATGGATTTTAAAGCTCATTCCTTATAGTTCCTAGAGCATTCATTGCTTTTGAGAAAAAAAAGAAAAACATTTTAGCATGTGCTATTTTGTTATTCTAATTAGCAAAACAGCTGGTCCTGTGCAGCTCAGACTGTAGTCTTTTTCAACACATTGTTCAGATTTTTTTTCTTCTTCTTCTGTCAAGCTACAGGCTACCACCTCTCTTCTTCCCACACAAATCAACCCCCAAAACACCTGCACACACAACCTTAAATATCACCTACATCTGCCATGAAAGGAAAAGGGAAACAGCCTCCCCTTCCTGGTGGCTGGGCAGGGCACATGCACCAAATTATACAGAAGGTGAACCAAAGTCATTCTTAAGGTTCTCACCACTTCACTGATTTTCCATTCACCCAGCATATGATTCTGTTGTCTCAAAAAGTGCATCTATCTTATAGTTTTTTGTTTTCTTTCTTTTTTTTCTCAACCCCTTCTGGCAAATAGGGGTAGCCTCTTGCAGAATCAGAGATTGAAAAATTGAATAATCAAACCTTACCTCACAATTTGGTATCTATCAAAGGCATGTGACTGCCAATGATCATTGGAGCTGATCAAAGTCACACACTGTTACCATGGCAACGAATCCCCATCTTGTTTATATGGAGGGGTACGCACCACAGGAGAATAATGTTGAGACGAATTAAATTTGTGTTGTTGAGAAATTAACATGCGGGATGTTTAGGGGTGAGTTGTATGGGTGTTTATCAGTGTGCTTTTTTTTTTTTTTTTTTTTTTTTGGTAAATGGAGGTGGTGGGGATATAACATGACATGTAGAGAGTATCATTATAAAAGAATCCAGTAAAACACTGAAATGTTTCAGAAGTACATTTTTAGATGGGATCCAGATATGAGGAAATGGTCTTTATTTGGTTTTGTCACTGACATATTTCATGAGCTTGTCTTTCCAAGCTCTTCAGCTCTTCTTCCCTTTTCCAAATTTAAAAAGGATTGCAATAGCATGTGTCTTTCAAGTTTTATATTTGTTTATTTATTGAGCTGGAAACAATTCTTAATCCTGTACCATTAATCTTTTAGGGAAGATATAGTATGACTGGTATATTTTAATTTTCAGTGATCTGATACCTCCCCTAGCCAAATATTGGGTTTGCATAAAGCTCTTTGTGTTTTTAGTTTATAAGATATTATCTGATCATGAGGGTGGCAAGTCATTACGCAATTTTCCAATGATTTTTTGGCACCTCTTACTGTTTTAATTTTTTCAGAATAAATTAGAGTATCTTCTTCAAAGGAAATGCAATACACATGGGATATTTTAACTTTTTGTCATGTTCAAATAATGGCTCTCCTTGCCACCTCACCCCATTCTTTATCTAGGCACTGTTTTCCTGCTATTTTATCTCTCTTATCCTTCCACTTCATTCACCATCCGTGTCAAATGCTTGCACTATAACCTCTATCCAACATGGAACTATCATTTTCCTCTTCTACAGCAGCTACCAGGAATCATTGACTCATATTTTCTGAAATAAGCAAGACTGTCATATGTCCAAATATTAGTTCCCATTGCACTTGCACTTGTTATTTTAGCCTTCTATCTTTTTATACTTCTCTTATTATTATTCAAAATATGAATTCCACAAATATTTGAAGTGACTGCCTCTTTCAAGGCTGTGCTGTCATGTAACATACAATCCCAGTCTGGGAGTTTGAAATCTTATGAGAAAGAAGGAGAAACCAACATTCACTGACAGTCTCTTATGTGTCAGTGCCCCTGCACAGCACTTGATGCATTTATACCTTGCTGAATCTTTACATACACTAGAGGAGGTGAGTAATACCCTCATTATTCAAGTGAGGAAACTAAGTCATGGGGAGGTTAAGCAACTTGCTTAAGAACATGCAATGGAAGGCCACCCCTAATATTTGGAGTGCTTTATTTCAAGATTCATGTCAGTTTGTTTGCTTTTTCCAGGCTACATTGGGTGATAAAACATATACACATATACACATCAATACCATAAAAGATGCAGTGAAATGAGTGTTACGTGAATGTCAATGGCAATATCTTCTTCAGAAGTGAAAGATGAGGAAGAAGTTCCTTCTAATCAGAATGTCAGGAATTAGTTCTGAGGAGGAGGAAGCATTAGACAAGCCTGTGAGAATGGTGGCACTTATTAGGTAAAGATGGAACCTAGAGGTGAGACTGAATTACTTGCCTTCTGTCGCCTAGGTAGATCACAGATTCTTATTATATTGGTGCTTAGGCCATTTAGGATGTATGCTTAATACAAACAGATGAAATATTTGTTTTTCATTTTTGTATCTATCTTGGCCAGTACATTAAAATGTTCATTTATGTTTTCCAGGAAGAGGCTTGCTGCTTTCATTTTAATACCTGAATTACTTATCAAAATAGCTATCATAGAGTGGGATATGGTGGATGATATATTTATCTTTTATTAATCTATAAGGCCCTGAAGACCTGTAAACTTTGTTAATCAAATTAAATTAAATCAATGAAGAACTAGTATAACCAGCCTTATATCATTTTCTATTACATATGCTAATCAAGGTGGTGATCAATTCAGACAGAACCTATTAACCACTGCTTTACTGTTTACTTCAACCCTTTCTCCTACCAAGTTGTGATGACCTACTAACATTGAGGCAATGAGTCTTGTTTCAGATTGCTGGAAGTGTTATTAAAAACAAAGAGAGAGGTCAGGAAATAGAAAATATGCCAAATTATCTGTTGGAGAGGATTAGCCAGGAACCAAGGGATAGTAGGTTTCTATGCCATTCTCCTAGTTGTGTACCTATTATAAGGCAATGGTCTTGTAATTTCTCAGTTCCTCATCTCTATACTGGGAATGATGATACTGCTGTCGTCATCAAAGTTATTAGCAAAGAAGTGTTAAGTCCTTCCTAGGTCATTTTAAAATGGATGCATATTAATTTACTACAACAGCTTTATGGAGAAGGTAAGTTTCATAATGAAACTATCTTGCCACCCCAAAGAGGTCCTATCTGTGTTTGTCTTCTTAGAAAAGCAAAAGGCTGCACACTTCCTGTTGTCCTCTCCAATGGTAGTGAGTCAAGGCCTCTCTTGGAGAGCTTTGTGGCTATGGAATCTTCTGTCATCAAGGCGGGAACCTGTGAGCAGCAGAGTGCCTCCACACTGACCCTTTCTTGAAGAGGAAGATTCTTTTAGCCTGAGACTTCAGGCAAAATACATTTGGAAAAAAAAATGTTTTTGAAGTATATTCTTGGAGGCTTCTCCCTGCACCCCCTTCTTGTGAGTGTCTGAGAAATACAGGCAAAGCTGCTAAATTTAGAGGACAAAATTTTTTTTACCCAAAAGTATTAAATAATCTTACTATTTGCTGGAAAAATGTGTTTAAACCATTTAATTCATTTATTTGGTTTAAGAGGAAAAGAAAATGTGGTCAGTGCCTTCCAGGAAGTGAGTTACTCAGCTGCAAACAGTGCCTACATTGTTGTTATGGCTGATAGGTTATCCTACTAGTGAGAAAAGGTTTTCCCACCACATTCCCAACCACCACCATCTGAGTGTTTTCAGGCTGCTTCAACCTTGTCTAAAGAAGCCAGAAGAATGTCTCCTACTGTTTCAGTTTACAAGTTGATGCACACATTGGGGAATTTTGAAAACTTGCCCATCAAAATCTATAAGAGGCTGTTGTCGGGGTGAGCTATTTAGAGATCACAGCTATTGGGTAACTGGTTAGCATTGTCCCTGCCCAATACCGCACCCATTGCCCCCCAAAAGAGCTTTGTAGGCTTTTGAGGTTTCAAAATGGGCCTTTAGGCTGGAAGGCAAAGTGAGGGGGATTCAGGAGCAGAGCGCTCTAGCTCAGCTTCCCTGTGTGCCATTTTGTTTGTTGGGTAAGCAGGGGGTTAATGATAAAGTCATGAACTTAGCATATGTTTTCTACTCTGTATTGTTCCTTTCTGCAGTGTTGTCTAAATAACAAGGGCATAAGACCCTTCTCTCATCATGCCAGGAGATCTGCCACAAATTTCAGCTTAATCAACTTTCACTCACTTGGTGCACATCCGAAGAGTATTGGGGCTTCAGTAATTGCTCAATTATTAAAGAATTGTTAAATAGGTTTGTGTGGAAATGGAGTTTTCTGAAATATGTTTGTATCATCAAAATCTAAGCTTATGTTCTTGGATAATTCTGTCTTCTGGTAAGTTTCTGAGTGGCTTTTTCACCCAGTGCTATTTTTATCCAGCATAGAGGAACGAATTCATAAAAGAAATCTCAATTTGTTAAAGCCTGATATTATGCGTATAATGACTGGATTCTACAATGAACTGACTTTTGAATTTTAGTGAGTGGTAAATGAACGGATTGGAAACCATTGCTTTTAGAAATGGGCCCTTCCGTTCCTTTATTCTAAATTTCATACTAGAAGGAAAGTTATTTTGCAGGTATAGTCCTTTTGCCTGGAGGTTGATTTTAATTTACTTGAAATGGTAGTTTCTTTTCCCTCTTTCCATTAAAGTTTTCTTTCTATTCAATTCTAGAGCATTGAAAAACTGTAGCAAGCATTTAGATCTTTTGTGATTTACAGGTTTTATGTATATAGTCAACCTGTAGTCAGCCAGCAAGTATTCCCCTTCCCAGGCATGGAGAAATATTGTCTAAAAGTAAATGAAAATGTCAGTGAGGGCTTAATGAATTTCATGAAGCCTTGGGAAAACAACAGACCACAGATGACATTCCTCTTCTCTTCTCTTTTCTTTTTTTTTTTTTTTTTTTGCAAGAAACCAGATAAAATATTAGACATATCAGAGCGTAAATAGAAGATTCTGTTTTGATTAATCATGGTAACAAATTAGAACAGAAAGACTGATACAAATAGTAAGACTAAAAAAAGAAAATAAATGAATGAAAAAAAAACCCACTTAGTTTAACCTTACTCTACAAACCAACTAGAGATGGCACCTGCTGCAGTTGTTCACTGCAGGAGTTGGAAGTTGAGAGGTTAACTTCTTCCAGCCATTTTGCAAAGGAATAGTGGCCTCCCTTTGTTTTCTTGCTGCAAATTTGTGATATGAAAATAACAGAAGAGGAAAAGTTCACACTGACCAATTTTATTTGATTTATTATTAGAAAAATAAGGAAGTTCACACTCTTGTTTACATAGAATTAATATTCTATCTCCTGTTGAGAGGTAGTATCATTAGCCGAAAGAACTTGCAACAGAAGGAAGTGGCTTTGAATTTTAGTCCTTTGCTCCTAGTAGTTGTATGACCTGGTAAGATTCTGAATTCTTCTGGCCTTCACTTGTCTCATCTGTGTAATGCAATCATATTTTATGGACCTTCCGGTCCATAGAAACTGGAAAAAGATGAAGCCTTAATAATGTTCCTTCTAGACATGGGTACAGTCTTTAGGATGGACAAGTACCACTAATTTCCTCAGATTTTTATCTAAGAGTCAAGATTTCTCACATGCTATAATAAAATGAGGTTTCATGCTAGACAATGAAACAAAAAGAAGTGGGAAAATTCCTAATGATAATCCCACTTTGCTTGAAAAAGCAATTCAAAACTGTCAGAAAGACAAAAAATGGACTTTTTTTGACAGTTGCTAAATTATTACCATTACTGGATTAACTCTGCATGCTGCTGGTTTACTGGGTCAGATACTGCTGTCCATTTGTCTCTTTTTGGCTTCCTGGTAAATAGTATATAGAGTGAAACCTCATTACCTTCTCCAGTTATTACAGCTAAGTTTTGACTATCCAAGGATGGACTTGCAACATTTTTATGTACTAATCTATCAGACTAAGGATTTAAAATAGCTTATTCAACTGTCCATTGTTCCTTTTCATGTTTTTCTACTCATAAAACCTACAACCTACACTTTAAAAACAACAAGATACCTAATTATTGTTCCAGTTGCTATGACTATATAACAAATTATTCCTAGATTCACTGACAAAAAAAATTTACTTATTAGGTTCATTGATTCTGTGGGTCAGGGATTCAGCCAAGACATGGTGGGGATAACCTGTCTCTGATTTACAGTCTCTGGGTCCTCACCTGGAATCTTGAAAGCTGGAGACTGTAGTCATTTGAACTTTTCTCACTGACGTTCCTGGAAGTCAATGCTGACTGTAGGCTGACACTTAACTGGGACAGTTGACCAGAAGAACTATGTTTGAACTCTCCATGTAGTCTGGGTTTTCCCATAACATGATGAGAGAGAGGTAGGCAGAAGCTGTATTTTTTTGACTTTAGCAGTCACATAACATCACTTCCACCCACTCAATTGTTCTGAGCCTACCCAAATTCAAGGCAATTCATGGGGAATGAGGAGATTCCAAAAGAACATGTAGGACTTCAAATATCACTGTAGTAGTCATTTATGGAAAATGCAATCTACTACAATTACCTTCCCCTCAACATTGAGATGTTGTAAAGTATATACAGCTAAGGAAATATCCACAGCAAAAAAATAACTACTATTAAGTGGATGCCTTGCTTCTATTCATGAGGGAAGGCTATTTCTCTTGGGGAGAAAGGAAGAGGAAATAGTTTTAAGCAGAAAGTCATCTGTAACAATTTAACTAGATGACTTGTGATTTCTAAAATAATAAATTATTTCCCAATTAAATACAAATACCAAATCCACATTGAAAATCACATTTAAATGTTTTAGATGGATTGTTCTTCTAGATTATCCAGGATCTCAGTACTACTTCATTCGACTGGATATTCTAGTTGCTTATTTCTCTTCTTCTAGTTCCCCAGGATTAAAGATGATAGTGGTAATGGTGTTTTCAAAGGAAAAAAAAATGTGATGGACATATTCCACCTGTAGTAAGACTTCTAATCATCTACTAAGGCTTGAGAGTGTTCAATGAGATCAGAAATAATCTTTGGGTCATTAACTCATTCATTTATTCTTTCATTCAACATACATTTGTTCAATAATTACTTAAAAAGCATGCTAATTATTATTTGCTCTGTCAAACACAAAGATTAATAATAAGCAGTGTCTGCTTTCAACAGAAATATTAGCTGTCACTTATTGAGCTTAGTATATGTCTGGCATTGTGCTAGCACTTCATATATAGTGTTATTCAACCTTATAGCATGAATTAAGGCAGACATTATTATCACCCATTTTACAGTTGGGCAAACAATTTAGGGAAACTGAATTTCTTCTCTAAGTTTGTACAGCTAGTTGGGAAAACATGTTGACATCACTCTTTGCTTTGTTGGTCTGAAAAGCCTATTTTCCCTACAAGTCTAAACTGCTTCTTCTAAGAATTAGTCTTAGTTAGAGGAGGACAGAGATAGGTACATTTATAAATAATTGTTATAATATAGGTGGAATTTGATAAGTATCATTCAAAAGCCTATGTGAGTTTGGAGAGCCTGCTTCTTTGCTGAATAATTAGAGGAAAGCATCATGGAAGTGACGGCATTTGAATTAGAACTTGAAGAACTAGTAGGATCTTAATATGTAGAGATGGGGATAAAAGAGGTAATCTAGATGTTAGAAAAGTGTAACTGGGTTAGGAAGAGCATGGAGATATCTGGGAAATAGCAAATCATACACCTTAGAGGAATCTATGTGGGAGGATTGATGGGTTAGATGGCTGGTTGAGTCCTTATCACAAAATATCATATATGGCAGCTAGTTGGAGTTTAGCAAGTAATGATGAGCAGTTGCAGGTGGTTGAATAGGAGATTGACATAGGGTAGGGCAACAGGAAGAGAAATCCAGCTGGGCTACCCAGGATGGCCTGGAAGGGTTTGGAGACAGTGACGCTAGGAGGTTTGCAATAATCTGGAAAATGATGACGCGGGTAGAGGGGGATTGGTGATGGGAGCTATAAAGAGAGAGAGTGAAATGTGTTGACATTTCTATAAAAAGTTAACTGCAAGTCTGGAGCAAAAAGAAGAGCCATTTGTTATATCTATATCTATGTTTCCCACCAACTGACCAGTTGTTCAATTAAAGTACATTTGCCTCTTCCCTCGAATTATCTTTTTTTACTTTATTAAGTCATACTCTCCGGGGGCCCTACAAGCACCTGCATCTAATTTGGAAATGGGTTGTCATGGCTCCTGTTGCGACTGTTCTGCATTTGGAAGTTCATTTTCTATTCCGTTTATTTTGATTAAATGCTTTGCTATTAGACTTCTTGCAAGTCATACCCCCAGAATATGAAGTCAGAAAATAATGTGAGCAGCCTGAAAGTGCTGAATTGCTGGTCAGTGTTGTGAGGAGCAAGAGGCATAAAAGGATAACAGTGCATGTTGCAAGTAATTTTGTAGAAGAGGTTTATTCCATTTTTGCCCCTGAAATAGTTCAGATTTTCTAAACAAAAAAAAAAAAAAAAAAAAAAAAAAAAAAAAAAAAAAAGAAAGAAAGAAAAGAAATTATGTGCTTGGTTCATTCTGTTAACATTTCCCTGTCCCTGTGCCCCTCAAGGTAGGTCTGTGCACATGGAGAGGTTAATATTAATATTGCCTTTTTACAACTAAATTATCTGGCTCTAGAACCATTCACAGATTCTATTAAAGACCCCTACGGAGGATTGCTTCTTCAAATAGGCATTTTAATTCACCCGGGTACAATAAGGTGTTACCTTCCTTTCATTAATAAAATGGGAACTCATAAAGAAAACCAGATTATCTTGAATTTATGATCAAGTAATTTTGTTTCTCTTAGCCTGGATAATAATTGTGAAACATCATTTTCCCCCTTCTTTCCTTTTCCCTTCATACACTTCGACATTCTTAATTTCTCATGTTTATTTATCTTTTTTATTTTAATTTGACAGGGAAAGCTATCTAGGACCCCAGGAGGCAAACGCTGTGACTCAAGAATTGGTCTTTTCTGTCTTCAATTTAATGAAATAATAAGCCAGTAATTGATTTATATTTATATTTACATTTGCCTTACAAATTCTGGGATTTTTGTCACCTTTATTGTAGTTCCATAAGTAGTCACTAAATTACTTCCAATGACCTCCATTTTTCCCTTACCTACCCAGTGACTGAAGTCTTCTATTTTTGTCTAGGGGCTTTGTTGTTCTCTTTAATTTCTCCTGGCATGTTTCCTTACCTTAAATTTTAGTTTTCATTTCAAAATGTTATTGAGTTAATTTTTTTTTTTTTTTTGCCTAAAACTCTGTACCTTTATTAACAGATAATTTGCTTAAAACAATTTGGCTTTGTGTCTTTCTCCCTTCTCACAATCTCATCTCAAGTGTTCTAATGAGGACTGGATTCTGGTCATATTAACAATTTAGGACACAATTTGGAATTGGAAAGTAAGCTAGCTGGACTTGTGAGCATTTCGGGTGCATCTCACAAAACCTTTTTATCCAAATCATGATGTACATGGGCCTTCCTTCATTCATACACTTGTTGCTTTATCCAATCTTATTAAGAAGCCTTTATTATCTGGTAATAACTTAAAGAAGATTAGATATAGCTTATTAGAAGGAGGATTGAGGAAAAGAAGGATCTGTTGGATTTAGGCAAATGGCATAAGAAATGATAGCTGATAGCCTGATATTTGAGGAAAATATTAAGCACTGAAAAATTTGTAACTGCATTAATATTGGCAAATGTGGTCTCTGGGGCACCCACTATGTGTCAGATGTTTTTCCGTATATCATCTAACTATCAGTGTTTCCATTTTATAGATGAGCAAATTCAGGCTGAGATGTAAATTGTCAAAACTGCCACAGCTAGTAAGTGGCACTACCAGAGTTATCCAGCAGTCTGTCTGACTCCTGAAATTGTGATGTTGTTCTGCTTCTCTGTACTACCTCAGTGTGCTGCAGTGGGTGCCTGCCCATGAGCACTCATCTTTGAGGAGAAAACTAAATTCATTTCTGTGGCTTCTCCTTGAGGAAGCAAAAAAATAAGGTGTCGTGAAAGAATTTCATTTTAATGAAAGTATATATTTTTGGGTGTTAGGAAATGAACTTTTAAGCTATTTGAAAAATAAATTATGTGGATCACCTGAGTTCACAATAAAACAAGATTATTTTAAAACAATCCTGACATCAGAATATCTGGAAATTTGATCCCTGGATTGGCTTTTCCTTAAAAAAAAAAAAAGTTCACCATGAGATATCAACATTCATTCATTTATTCACTCACTTTGGTTAACAAACATTGAGTGACTATTGTGCACACAGAAACACTGTTGTGACTCTTGAGAATTTGACCAGATGAGAAAACAAAACTAAAGAGAAAATACAAAAACCATGAAAAGTGAATTTCTGTTATTTAAATAAATGCTGAAATAGTGCTCCTCTTCCTCCACCTCATCCTTTATTTTGCCACTGAACTTATTTTTTTTTTCTAAATCCATAATATGATGGCATTACTTCCTGGTTTCAAACCTCTGACTACTATCATTGCCTATTAAATGTCACTTGGCCCTTCAAAACCTGTTGGTATCCTGCCTTTTCTGTCTCAGCTGAGGCTGCATCCTAAACTGCTCACTCTTATGCCCCAACTGGCAGGCACTCTCACATCTCCTTGCCCTCCCTCTTGCTACTTCCTCCTGGGTCACGTCCTGCATTCTCTCATTCTCTGTTCATCCTTCAGGATCCAACTCAAATGGCCTGGTTGGAAACTGCAAGTAAACTAGTGTCTTACAGTTTAGCATGCACAAGAAGGGAGAGGCAGCAGCCTAGCAGGCTCAGAACATGGGATGGCTCCATGTTGTTGGAGGGCCTGTAGGTGTGGGAATTTCACACTCCCATGTAGATCTTTGGGGAGCCTTTGGAGGTATGGTTTTTACCCAAGGGGATAAGATTGGACTGAGAAAGACTAATTAGGAAATGCTGGAACAGTTCAAGGCAGAGACAAAGGCCTGTCTAAGGCGGTGCTGCAGGGATGCTCATGGTCTTGCTCAGACTCTTGCGGCTGTATTAGAAGTGTCTGGCTGAGCTTATTCCTTAAAAATTTGTAACTGCATTAATATCAAATAATTATTAAACTTTAATAATTAAAGTCTCATTACAAATTTTTTGGGCACCGACCGTCTGCTTGGATCTCCTGTAATCTGATTTTAGCTCTTACACATTCTTCCTTGTTCTCTCAGCTCAGGCCATCCTGACCTCCTTGCTGTTCTTTGAACCTTTAAGAAAATCCCACTGTGGGAGCTCTGCCCTTCTGCTCCCTCTGCCTAAACACAGTCCCCACCAGTCTCTGCTCAGGGAGTTTCTCCCTACTGACCCCATTTCAGTGAGCACCCCTCTCAGCCACATTCTCACTTTTTACCGTGCTTTGTCTCCTTTTTGGTACTCACAGCCATCTCCTATTGTATGTATATGTTTTTACTGCTCTGTTTTCCCCATTCAGAATGTAGACTCTGTAAGATTAAAGAGCAGTTTTGTTCTCTGCTATATTCCAGCACCAAGAACTATGCCTGGCACAGAGTAGGTGTTCAAAAAATATATTTAATCATTTAGTAAATTAATAAATAAATGAAGGTCACAAATCTCCCTGATTCCTCCACTTGTCGTTCTACTATCACAAGAACTGATGAGCAGCCTTTATGCCAGTATTTTCCAAACCTCTTCACCTCAGGACATATAGAATATGATAATATTTGCCTGGTATCACAGTATACTAGCAAGGTTTTAAAGATGGCTATATGGTGCTTAGTGAACAAAAGGAATTACATTTTAAATTCAATTACGGTAAGAAAAACAAAATCAAATACTGGATAAAATGTTAAATATTGAATTTTCATAAAAGTTCCCAATGAACATTTTGTAATTTTACAAAATTTTATAACCGCCACTGCCTTATGGCACAACTGTAACCTGATTGCCACATACCAGCGGGTGTTGGCTCCCCGTTGCCTTTTTCCATTCTGTGTGGGTTTCGGATTTTGCCTCTGGGGCAGGCCTTGCTGGCAGCACAGTGTCCCTCGCTGCATCCCACACCTTCCTTATGAGCTGGCCCATTCCATCAGGGCAGTTAGCTGGACGGTGGCCCGTGCTATGATAATAAGGATGCCGAATGTGAATTGTCTGCCTTCACCAGCATGACAAAATAGTAAGTAAGTAATGTTTGCGAAAGTTTGGCGTGTTGGAGGCCTCCTTGCTTAACCGCAGCTGAGCAGCACCATCTGCTTGGGAACAGCCAATTTGTTGTTTGTTTTACACTGAGTTTATTAAAGTTACCCAAGGGAGAGTAGGAGGGGCCTTATTTGGAAGCTTGTTTCCTTGAAAACCCGCATGATTTAGTGGAAAGAATACTACAAAAGTCCTCCTAAGACCCAGGTTCTAGTCTTACCCATGGTCTGAGCTGTACGATCTTATAAATTGTGGACTCCTCTGAGCTTTGGTGACCTCAGATGCAAAATGAGAATAATGCCTTTCCTTTCTATGTCTTAGAGCTGTTGTAAGAATCACATCAAATCTTATAATGGCAAAGTATAAGGGCTCTGATGAGTAAAATTTCCCATTGTAGACCATCCCATTGAGGTTGTTGCCAGGGTAATTCCTATCCATGTGAGTGCATACCAAGGGTCGGTCCCTAAAAGCATGGATCCAGGCTTTCTTATCTGGAAGCTTCAAAAGCCACTATGCCTCTTATCCATTACAAATGAAAAGACTCATGAGTAAAATGCATGTTCCTATTTTAAACCTGACAACTTGTTAAGTTATATACAGTATTCCTAAAATGAACTCATTGGCATCAAGACTTGTCTACAAGCGTTGAAATGAGGATATAGCTTTACATAGATTAACAAAGTCTTATTAAAAGGTTACCAATTCTGTATTGGGACTACTTGTACATGTTTCTCTTTTCTTCTAAGGATTCAGAATATTTAATTCAAATCATTTATTCTTTTGCTGTAACCTCCAGACACAAGTCAAAACCTACTTTGTTAGTTTCTCTTCTCAAACACTCCGATATTTTCCAGAAGTGATTCAGTTTAATTCAGTGAAATGATCTTTAGTTCAATTCTCAAAGGCAAGGGATGGTGTTCTAGTTAATAAACACTCGTGAGAGGCTTTGCTATAATTCTTGAATATCCTTATTTTTTTTAATATTAGGGAGCATCAAAGGCATTAAAATTATACTATCTTTTCCAAGCACTGTATTGTTAATTAGACGTTTTCATCATTTTGATCATCTTGTTGAGAAGGTGTTTCCACTGGTTGCTACTTTTTTTTTTTTTTTTTTTAATGTTTTAGCATCTCTGTGTGCTTCGACATTTTCCTCATTTTATCTCAATGAAACCTCCCTTTCTTATATCTACTGCACATGCATTGAGAGGAAAAGACATGTTTTTAAAAATTGTCTTGAATTGCTCACATTTTTTAAAACACATATTTTCAATTTTGTGTTTTGAGTCTCAGGTGAAGAGTGTAAGAGAGACTGTAGAAAACATTACTTTTGGAGAAAGCTCCTATTTTGGTTCCACAGATTGAAAATCAGATTTTTCCTAGGATTTTGTAACATATGGAAATTGACATCCCCTGAAATTTGGAGACACCAAAATAGAAAGTAAGGCCAGATTTATTTTCACTTTTAGTAATCTGGCTCTATTACCTTGAATAAACTAGCCTTTAGAGAATTACTTAAACTCATTGTAGAAAATATGGAATATTTAGAAATATATAAATAAGAAAATAGAATATGAGCCTTTCTACACCCAGATATAATTACTATTGATGTTTTAATATATTTATTTCTGTATTTTATTAGTATGCCTATCATCTGTATATTTTTTAAAAAACAGGCACTGATCAGTTTAGAGTCTTGCATTTTGCTTTTTCTCTTGCCATCACATTATGAGTGTTTGTAGAATGAATAAACTAAAGTCATTAAATATTCAATAGTACATTAAAAGGCTGTATATTATTCTTTATATGGACATGATATAATTAATTTTACTGCTCCATTATCATTAGGTAGGGACAAATTTTTTACTATTATTGATAACCCATAACAGAACATTTCCACACACGAATTGTTTTTATTTCTAATTGTTTCCTTGCAACCATCAAAGACTTTTTGTGTTTCTCCTATCAATTTGAATCTTTTTCTATATCAAACATATTAACTTTTATTGAGACAACTTTTCACTCATTAGATAGAATGTTAGAAACATTAGTTTCATTTAGTTAGAAACATTAATTAGAATATTTTTCAAAATTTTCTTAGCTAGTCCTTATTCAATAAATGGAGTTTCTCCTCTGGGCGAGGGATTCTAGACAAGATAGACATGCTCTCTGCCCTCACCAGGTACACACCACAAGACTCGGTAGGGTCTTATATTTTTTCAGTGGAACTCCAAAATCTCTTTGGCAATGTAAGAAAAAATGCAAAGATTTTAATTGTAATAGCACTAAACCCATGAAATGGAGAAGCATTGACATTCTTACAAAATTTGTTTTTCTATGTCTGAGACATAAAAGATCTATTTATGTGTTCTTTTATGATTTTTCAGTGAAGAGCTGTAGTACTCATTTGTTCCTGCATGTTTTTATTTTTTTAATTACAATTCTTTTTAGGTATATTTTTTCATTCCATTTTGAGAAATATCTTCCCCCCCATTCTGTTACTGTAGATACAGAAGAAAATTATTCATTTTTGTATATTTAGTTTATGTTTGGCCATTTTCTAGAGTTCTGTTTTTAGTTCCTCTATGAGACAGATAGATGCAGTTTTGAAGTGCGGCTTTGGCACTACCAATTCTGTGGAGTTGGGTAAATTACACAAGTCTTGGTCTGTTTCTTAACTGAGCGTGAGAAGGACAACACACTAACCTTAGGAGTTATGAAGATTTAATGAGCTGCATATTAAAGAGCTTAGCACAGTCCCTGGCACATAGTACTCATTTGATAGATGGTAGATCATTACTGCCGTTTTCTTAAATTCTTTAAATCATTTACTTCTTTATTTCAGTTTAGACTAATGTCTTCCACTACAATGAACAGTTTTTCCTTTATAAACTTAGATACTGCACTATTCAAAGAATAAATTTTATTATTGGTATTGTTGTTATTATCATAACTACATGGCAGATTTTACCTATTATATTGTGATATTTTTGTTCCATTTAATTTTTTAATTCTAATTCTTCAGTGTCTGATATTATGGTTGTGATGCCTGTTTTGTTTTTATTGTGACTGCGTGATACCCCTTTTTAATCTCTTTGTCCTTTTGTGTTAGCTATGTTTCTATTAGTAGCATACATTCAAAATAATTTGCCCCAAACTCAAATCTTCTGTTTGCTTTTAAAAATAGTTCTATATATTCACATTTATGTCATCGTTGATGTATTTGATATTACAGTAGTGCCCACTTATTCACAGGGCATATGTTGTGAGACCTCCAGTGGATGCCTGAAATTGCAGACAGTATCAAACCCTGTACATACCATGCTTTTTTGATTTAACTAATAGAAATTGCCTCTAAATGACTAATGGGTAGTAGAGTATACAGTGTGAATGTGCTGGACAAAGGGATTATTCAAGTTCTGAGTGGGATGCAATCAGACAGCACAAGATTTCATCATGCTCTTCAGAATGATACACAATTTAGAACTTATGAATTGTTTATTTCTGAACGTCAGTCATGGATAACTGAAACTATGGAAAGCAACACTTCAGATAAGCGAGGACTATTGTATTTCTCACATTTGTTTAAAATGTTTCATACCTCCTGGTTTTCTTTTTTCTGTTGCTTTACGGATTTTTTTCTTCCTTTCTCCCCCCTTTTTCATTCCTTCTTTCCTGTCTTCTTCTTCCCCTCCCCCACAGTTATTTATAAAGTATGCATTTGTTTTTAACACTAACAGCTACCTTTACATTACAATAACACTTCTTAAGCCTATATTTCACTAATTACCAACATGGAGAAAGAGCTGCTTTTGATCAGCCACTATGTAGGATTGGAAATTACCTCGTTTTACTGCTTTCTTTTTAAAAATGTACTTCTCAGTTTGTGTTAATATAATTTGGGGTGTTACAGCCAAATAATAAAAGTTAGATAATGATTTTTAAGGTATTAGGCTTCTTCTTTTGCAAGAGCCATTTTATAAAATATTAATTCATATTCATAATAATATTTTAACACCTTAGACACACCATCATTGATATTGTTTTATTTACCATCATTTATATTATAACAATACTTTGCTCTTTTCATTTGTAAAAATTCTGAGTGTTCTCTGTTAACTTAAATATACCTTTGAGTAATTTTATTTTTAGAAAAGGGCATATGGATAATATGGTTTCTGAACTCTTGTGTATCAGAGACTATCTTTGTATTGCCTTTATAGATATCCCACATAGAATTCTTGGGGCACAAATTGTTCCCACAAAATTGTGTAGCTATTATTTCATTGTCATCCAGCATTGAATGCAGCTCAACAGAAGCATAAGACCAGCTTAATTTTTTTTTCTTTTCTGTAAGTAGTCAATATTTCTTTTCAGATACAAATAGGATATTATTATGTTTTTACTTTCCTGCCACCCTTTTTAAACAGTTGTCCTTAGGTTGGCTTCCCATTCTGTTTTGTGTCTGCATTTGTCTTGTGACTCATAGTTTTTGTTGTTGTCCTTTATCTGTACCCTCTGCATGTGCACCTTGTATTGGCATCTATGTCACTGACCATATGTTTTCAGCACAATCTATGCATTAATTCTTTAATGCAGATTCATCTATAATAATAAAATTCTAGATTCCTCTCAAGCTTTTCTTAATTCTTTCAATTTCTTTATCACCTACACATGCATCTCAACTCTTTTCAAACCAGTATGTTTCCTGATAATTTTATCATTCATCTCTTGCTTTTGAGGACAAGTTTTCTTAAGTTTCATCAAGAACACTGAGATGATGCTTTCCTCTCTCCCTTTAGGTAAGTAAACTGAGAACAGATGTATTCTGTTTTTATGTTAGAGAATCTCATGATAAACTATTGTCATCTTGGTTTGCTTATCTAAAAATGAGGTGTGTTTTATTAATGTCATGCTTTGTGAATATACCATACTGGGTCAGTAGATTCTGTTTGGCACACCTTAATGTTTTCCTCGTTGTTAGAATCTTCCACTTAAATCTTAAGCTGATGGCCATATATCCAGTGGCATGTAGTCGTCTACCTAGTGACATTCTTTTGAACTAGAGAGGGATTTTCTAATCTATTTTGGTCATCTCACTTTGAACAATTTTAAGCGTCATTTCGATTTTCTTATCCCAGCACTAATAACATAAAACCCATGATGTCCAAACAGTCTCCCTTCCAAGGCTCTTGTGGATTCAGACATTTGTATCTCAGATTCAGTGTGTCACTGCCCGTCCCACCCATACGTGTGGTACCTTTCTAAAATTATAACCTGTGAAAGAACATATAACAGTAGGGATTGGCCGGGCGCGGTGGCTCAAGCCTGTAATCCCAGCACTTTGGGAGGCCGAGACGGGCGGATCACGAGGTCAGGAGATCGAGACCATCCTGGCTAACACGGTGAAACCCCGTCTCTACTAAAATACAAAAAAACCTAGCCAGGCGAGGTGGCGGGCGCCTGTAGTCCCAGCTACTCAGGAGGCTGAGGCAGGAGAATGGCGTAAACCCGGGAGGCGGAGCTTGCAGTGAGCTGAGATCCGGCCACTGCACTCCATTCCGGGCGACAGAGCGAGACTCCGCCTCAGAAAAAAAAAAAAACAAAACAAAACAACAAAAAGAAAAACAGTAGGGATTGATAAGGGTTGAGAATGGGGTGGTGCAACGACAATGGATTAGCTCTGGTTATTTCATAAAGCAGCTTCTACTCAGTTCCTGGTTCTGTGGTCAGCACGGCCACCATGTTGCTAGGAAGGGGTGCAGAGTAGAGGTGAGTGGGAATCTCCAACTTTCTTTTTTCCCTAACCTGCCTGTCTTGTCTCAGGGCTTTATTCGTTCTTTGATTATATGCTACTTCTCCTGGAGGAGGTCTGCTTATCTATTTATATATCTAGTTTCCACTTCTATTGCAACTTATCTGTGTTCCCCCTGTGTTTCAAGGGTGTGAAGAGAAGGGTGAATCAGATGCCCCTGGGTAACCCCTATAATAATACAGAAGCATGGTATAATTCATAAAGAGAAGCATCTCACAGGCTGAAGATAAAACAGTGAGCAGGGAGTACCTCTTCAGTAGAAAGCAGTTAACAGAGGATCAAACCCAAGCCTTCTCTGAGATCTAAGGGTAGGGGCTTCACCATCATTCGTATGAGAATATTAGACACAATTATTGTGTTCATATGAGAGAATCTATAGAACTTATCATGCATAATGAATAAAAGGAATGTGTAAGGGGAATTGTCAGGGAGCATTAAGAAGCCGAGGATCTGGGAGTTTGGGTCGGCTGATGATACTTAGAAGATCTTTGCAATTCCGTGTATTAACCTGCTTATTCCCTAAATCAAATAATCTGTTCATTGAGGTCTCTGCTGTGTGTTGAGAATAACATTTCAGGAAAACTGTCTTTAGACTCTCCAGTTTTGAGCATCCCGAGGGAGCCATTTTTAAAGATATCTCTCATTCATGCGTGCAGCTTTTGAATTCACATTCTTGTTCCTGTTCAGAATAGAGCAGCTGCTTCTGCAACTGCAGGAGACTTTCCTACTTAGAGTGAGGTCTGTCACTGTCATTTTATGGCAGACTGAATCTAACGTTGGTTGTTAGTTTCTGAAATAATTAAATATTGCCTGCTGTTGTACATCTTCAATCTAGGGCTCCTTGTCAAAGCACAATTGGGGTCACTACTCAGAGACTCTTGCACTTCATTCCTTGGACTCCCTATTTGGTAGAAATTCAAAGGCACCTTAGTGTCTTCCAAGCTGGAGATGGGCCACACTTAAGTATGGAAAATGTGGAGCCAAATCCCGAATCAGGAGGAAGATTTGGGAAGTAGTATATAGATAAGGGTTGGTAACCAGAACCAAAGAGTCAAGGGTTATTTCACTGCCAGTGTACCTGTCCTGCTCTACACAAGTGGCTCCCTGGACCTCAGAGGCTGAAGATCAAAGAATTGAAGGACACTAAGTTGATGGGCATTAAGAGCTAGAAGGACTGGTCAGGAGTCACTCAGAGAGCTGGATGGATGACTGTGGAGACTCATAAAAGAAATCTGGAGAAGATAGGTAGTGTCTGACTATGACAGACCTCTAAAATGTATGGTAAATAAAACTTATGGATGAATCATTTTGAAAGTTCTGTATTTGGCAGAAACACTTTGCTTTGCAGTCAATAAGCTGATGATTAAAATAAGGTCTTTGTTCAGTAAGAGTGCTAGCTGAACACTTTATAGTTCCAAATGCCCTCCTATTTATTCTGAATTAGCTTGTTCACACTTTAATGGATAAAATTTCCATTTTAGGTTTTTATATATGATTATGCATTGCAGTTAAAGCCTCTTTTTGGGAAAGGTTTTACAATGTGATTTTATTTGTTTGCTAGTAAAATTTATTACCGTAATACTTTTACCATCCTCATTTAATCTTCAGACTTCTCTTTAAAAAAAGTCAATCCACCATTATGTTAGCTTCTCACATGAAGTGTGGGGGGTTCTAGTTTCACAGTGTGTACATTCTTATTGGCTTGTCTTGAATATTTTATTCTGAGGACAGTGAAGTCAGTTTTTACAGGAATAAATCATTTAACCGTATTAAGATTTGAAAGGGTTATAAATGGTTTATTTTCAGCCATTATTGTGAAAAGAGGAAAAGGGGGGAAACACCCCACACTATCACTTAAACGTGTCAGTTTTCAAAATAGTGCTGAGGAAAAGCTTCTCCTTTTTTTTCTTTTGAAATAACAGGGTTGGGTGAAGAAGTTATATCTGATTTATTTCCTCTTGAGCTATTCTCTTAATTTGCTTAATAGAATGCCCTACGCAATTCTTGAAACAATAATTGCTTATTTCTAGGGAGTATACTAAGAATAAATAATTCGTGCAGTTATGTATAAGAAGTCTAAAAAAATACTTCTTTTTTACATTGCCCATATAAATTTCTCTGAATTTTTATTTTAAAGGATTAAAATTATTTTCATGGATGTTCCGGATTCCAGAAATAAAGCATATAGTTCATTTCCACTTTTATAGCACCTTATATTAAGACCTATTTAGTTTTAGTATTTTGTCCATGGATATATTTTCATTCACATATGTATGTGAACTTCTTTGTTTTAACACTCAGAACATGACAATTTAAACCCTGCATTGTCATTGAACTTTATATGGGTCAAATGTTTCCCACAGGACTAAATTGCTCCCAGGACTGCCACACAATGAGAGGACAATCTAGCAAAAATGGGTCTGCCAGGAATTCGAGGCCAGCCTGGGCAACATAGTGAGATCCTGTATATACAAAAATTTATTTTTAAAATGTGTTCATTACCATTGATTCTGGTCATTGATTTTGCAGGACAACTCAATTTAAATTTTCAATGGTTTCGATTTTTTTTTCTGAAGTAATTGATCAATCTGTTTACATCATAGGGTTGATCTTGAAGAGAGAAGGAATAGTAGGTAATTTAACTAATGTGTAGTCTCTGAGCAAAGTACATTCTTACATCCCATGCAATGAAAGCCTTCTTTATGTTCCTAATAGATGCTGAATTTTTATTTTCATGTTGTTAATACACAGCAAGTATTTTAAACTTATGTTTGTATGATTGTGCTTGAAGATATAGTTCATATGAAAGGTGCCATAAAAACAAAATCAAATTCTATATACTACCACACATCCATATATACATACACAAATCATCAGTCCAAATTCATATTCCTCTAAAAATATTTGTAAATGTTACTCCAAATACACATTTGGTAGATTCATTATTGAATCTTTATATAAAATTCATCTTCTATAAGCTGTTCAAAATCTTTAGAATTCTTCAACATGTCTTAATAATTGTGTTTGAGTAATGTTTTACATTTATAGGAGTTTTAAAAAGGCAGGTGCAATATGACATATCAGAAGAAGCAAATTAAACTCTTGTAAAGCACAGCTGGAATGCTAAAAATGTGTATTTGTAATTTAAATATGTGACACCATCACACTGTAAAATCAGTTCATAATTAGAAAACATCTGTTTTTTCCAATATGATGCCTAATAGTATATTTAAATAATTTAGAATGCAATAAGAAAAAAAAGTCAAGGAACAATAAGTGATTCATGGACATTTCTTTCCTTTTGTTTAATGCCCTGTAAGAGATCTTGGAGTAGTAACATATCATTTTGAAGCTACTTTTTGGATAGTGCCTAATCATCAATGATGAAATGCATATGCCAAACATATGTGCTGTTATGACCTTATTGTGTCAATCAAAAATAAATAAATAAAACCAGGCTGTGTGGGTTGTGGTGTTAAGAAGGATTTACACACTGCTATTTCTCCCTCACCTCACTCTTTTTTTTTTTAATCAAAAGACATTGAAGCAAATACAAGTTGATTATTTTCACAGGAAATTTATGAGAATGTATTGCAAATACAGGAGAGCTGTTGAGTTGTATGAGTTCTGGAAATATACTTGAACCAGGTAAAATATTGAGTTAAAACATATCAGAATCAATTCTAGTTTAGCTAATAAAGTTTGAACAAAACCACAATTTCTCAAATGAAGTTAACATGGTAGATTAGCCACACATCTGTCATCAGTGTTTGCATAGGAAGGTATTTATATATGTGTGATGAAAACTCAAATGGGTATTTCTATTCTAACTGAAGTATGCACGCTGAATGGTCTCTTGGTTTATTGGCAGTAAATCGTGTAACTTTTTTTTTTTTTTAAACCACAATCCAAGTAATTGTTTCAGATATGGACAAACCAAATGTGACTGGAAAGTTCTGGTTTTGGTATTTCTGGCCTGTGTCTGGAAAGGTTTGCAATTCCAAAAATAAGTAAGTAATAACACAAATTAAAAAATAAAGCATTCGCACCAGCTAAGAAACGGAATAAAAGCAGTCAGAAATACAGATCGGGAGTACTGCTAAAGCTGAGTCACCAAGCTATGGTGAATAAATTAAATGCAGCAAGTCCTGCCTGACAATGAACTTTGTTGAGGGAGAGGGGAGTATTATAATGTAGGGACTTACCTTTCTATTTTAAATGCAATTTTGTCCCTTTAATTCTTGGGGTGGGGGTGAAAACTCGCTTTTTTTGCAGGGTTAGAGTACACAAAGTTAATCTGCTACCATTTATATTCATCTACTTTGAATCGCCTTTTATCCACCTTTGCTGCTACAGCCCACCACTCGCCATTCATCAGTTTATGCATTGTGCGCCAGGGCAAATAATGACAGAATATCTAGCTAAAGAAGGGGTACTTAATCAGCAATCAAGATTCAATTTGTTTTAATTTTAGCAGGTGTTTGTGAGGTACATTGATGGGAGAGATAATATGTGCTGCTTTCATTAGCTCTCTTGTTTTTGTGCTTGAACATTTAAGAGCCAGATGTTCGGAGGTGAGCTGATCAGAATATTAAGTCTCCAGAGGTTGGTTTCCATAGTGTTTTACATTCCTTTCTTTATCTCCCTCGGTTCACCCTGAGCTCTGAGGTGCAAGTGCTGGCAATGACAGACTCCATCTCAACGTCCTGTTCAACTAAGGCTTTAAATTAGTGGCTAATTTTTGGTATAAAATACTTTAGTTTAATAATCTGTCATTAATTCTTGGACTCTGGGTCAGCCTCGTTTCTCATGCAAAACTCTTTCAGCTGATAATCTAGTTTAGAAATTGTTTGTGTAGCAGCTGGCATTTCATCAGGATATTTTCCTGAAGCAAAAACATGAGAATCACAAAAGCTACAAAGGTAATGACCCCATCATCTTGTTAAATCAATATCCAAACTTGATCAGCACTCTGTCGTCAACTAGTCAAAACACGACAGTGATTACATCATCATGGCATGAACAATAATGGAGGGCCATTCAAAATGGGTAGCTTTACTGAGCTTGAAAGTTATTACCTCTCACAAGGAGGTGTGAATATTTGTACATGCAATTATTTTCTAATATAATATAAGATTACTAGGTTACAGTTTGCAATAAACCATTAATAGGACTTAGAGAAGATCTAATCAGTAGTTAGGCTTTGCTTTACGGTTTTAACTCAATTGTAACTGAATTTTGCTTTTATTTAATAGCTTTCCTAGGTACATTTTGATTAGCTGTATATATGTTTTTCCTTCATTTGGTTCTCCTAGCTATTAGGAGTGTATATCTGGGAACATGAATTCCCTTTCTGCTGAAACACAAACCTAACAATAAAGAGTTAATTAAATTGGCATTGGCAAGATGTTTTCTCCCACCATTAATTGTTCTCTGCTTACTTTGATGTTCAAGGATTGTGCTGTTTTATAAGCATATTTTCTTAATTGTGTCACCTTGTACTATAAGTATGTCAGAGGGGAAACATTTGCAAGTGATTAGATATAGACCTATGTGTCACCAAATGTATGAGGTACATACCCTTATAGGATATAATTGTGATCTTTTAATATGCGGCCATTGACCCAGACTTGTTATTATCTATTATAGTTTATAATAATGTATCTCTTTATGATTAAATGATGATGCCCGGCAGAACACTATGATTAGCATTTCAGTTATTTATAGATTATGTCAGAACAGTAATAAACATAAAATGCTGTTAATGTGTGGCTAATGAAATCTGGACATGAACAAGTTTATGAATTGATATAATTCATTTGAGTGTTCTAACTGAGCTGCTGGTTCTCGTCATAATTCAAAAGCTTAGCAGGGTTCACCGATTAGATGGTAGACTAATTTGCTACAAAAAGTCAATGGGCTTTCATCGTCTTGGGCCATCATGCCCAGCATGGCTGATTGCATAAGGACTATACAAAGTAATTCTCATAAGTATATTTATTATGCTTAATATGTTTGGTGAGGATAGGACAGAATCTACTATTACACAACATATGTAGAACAAAAATCACAGTGTTAATTAGATAGCCAAAAAGATATGTACAGCAAAATCATGAAAGGCTAGAGAATTATTTGATTATTACGGGAGGGAAAAACTGGGATGATTCAGGAGCAAATGCTGATGACAGCTGCAAAATGAGGGTGTCTCCTTTTTTTCCCTTGAGATATTCATTAAGTTTATATTAAATTCTGTTTGACTAGTAATGACTGGAAGCTGCAAGTTGCATATTTCAGGTTGTTTGTACAAGCTCCATGTCTATAGCTAAGTTCAAGTCTCCAAGGAAGGATAGCAGTTTGTGTTTCATTTTAATGATACTAATATATTTGTTAGAAGGGCCTGTTTTTAGATCAAATGTGAAACCGTACGTTCTTTTCAGGAAACAGAATCTGAAGATGTCTCTTTGTTTCTTAGAAATCAATCTTTATGGCTAGATAGAGACCACTCATCCTTAGCTTATGAAAAACAAGTTCTAGATGCTCAGCAGTGTTCGACCCCTTAGCATGGCACATTTGCACAGAACACTGCTAAATAGCTATATGTGATGACTTTAAGAAATAAGTAGGTTTCAAATGTCATAATGTGAAGAGAAATAAAGAGAAACGATGCACAGATTTTCCAGCTTCAGTTTGAATGTACAATAGCTGTTTTTTTTTTTCAGAGTTTCTGTTTGTCTGATTTATGCACTATTTCCATAATATGAAATCTTGCTTTTTACTAATTCATTAAAGGTCTATAGGAGGTAGAGCAGGGACAAAGGAGAAAGTGATTCAAGGTGGCAGATTTTGGGTCAAATTTATTATTGTTGTTATTGTTAAAACCAACACTACTCATGACAGCAGCTTTCCAACGGTAATGATCAATGATTACTTTCTAGCCATGAAGTAAGTTACCTCTGAGGATATGAACTGTCCCTGGGGATATTCAAGTAGAGTCTGTATGATTAGATGAATGATAGAAATCCAGGCTGGTTCAGCTTTCCCAAAATGTGTTTTATGGAATGTCAGTATCTTGAAAAGCTCTATTTAAAAAAATTGGATTCAAGTTAGTATGGAACACACTACGTAGTCCAACATGTGCTCCCACCACTCTAATAATCAATCTAAAATTAATCTGATCTTTCAGTCTATGCAACAGGCAAGAAATAGTTACAGGATATAGTAGATATTCAAATAATTTTTTTGAGTGAAAATATTAATTACGACTTTCTGGAAAGTTCTTTATTGGTGATATTATAGCAGTTGTAATGTAAACCACAGCTTTTGCATATTAAATACAGTTGATTTTGTTACTTTTCTTGCAGTTGTGGCATAAGGGTAAATTTGTTGTTCTTTTGTTTTGTTTTTAAAGAGGAAATAGGAAAACATCTCAGAGAGTGGAATCTTTCACTCCTTGTTGGACAGTTTTTCTTTTAATAGATAACATTCTGTCCTGAAACAGTACATTTCTGCAAATCTACTGGGGCAGATGCACAGGCCCTCTCAGAGTTCAATAAGTATAGAGTGAAGGGCTCTTTGTACCTGGAGGGGTGAGAACAGAAAGATTAGTGAGGTCTGAAAATGGGAACAGGTTATGAAGACCCGATGCAGGGTGAGGAACATGGTACTGACTGGGAGGCCACACTCTAGGCTGTCATGTTTTCTTTCATGGTATTCCTTCTGCTTAAAAGCCACTTGTTCTTCTTCTTTTTTCTCTTTCTAATGTAAGGAAATTATATTTTCCTTTAATACCAAGCACAAAACAAACATCACTGCCTTTGTGAAGATTTCCCAGGTTCTCCCTGACCCTTACTGTATTCCTATACTGTAACCGTATGTGTACCATTACTACTTTACCAGTCATATTGAATTGTAAGTATGTTTATCTCTCTATAAATATCTCTTGAGTTTATGAAGAGTAGGATCTGTGTCTTATTCTACTTTATATAGGCTACAATGCCTAGGAAAAAAAATGCCTAGTTTATATGATCTCCATGGTGGATGGGCCTGGAAGGAAAATAAGACCACAGGGAGGCCGTTTAGCTAAGATGGTATCCTTGAAGGTATGAGTCCCAGTCTTCGAAGACTGACTGTATACAATGACACATTTATATATATACACACACACATATGTATGACCCATATATATATATGTGTGTGTGTGTGTATATGTGTGTGTTTGTGTGTGTATATATATAAATATATATATAATTTCAACTGGGAAGGCTTGTAAGCTTGAATTGGGAAAACAAACAAAAACAAATAACATGCAACACATAATTCCCCAGGGAATTGAGTTCCCTGTTTTAGGTCAAGAGGCCTCAAACATTAACTTTAAGGCCCAGTGTATCATCAGGAAGTGTAGTCCTGAGAAATAAGTGTAAACCTGAGGAGAACTGGAACTCATCTAGCATTGAGGTTTCTCCTTTATTTACCTGTGGGTGGAAGATTTTACTAATCCCTTAAAAAGGGAATAATCACAATAGCAAAGACATGAAATCAACCCAAATGCCCATTAATGATAGACTGGATAAAGAAAATGTGGTGCATATATACCATGGAATACTATGCAACCATAAAAAGGGACAGAATCATGTCTTTGCAGGGACATGGAAAGAGCTGGAAGCTGTTATCCTCAGCAAACTAACTCAGGAACAGAAAATCATACACTGCTTGTTCTCACTTACAAGCGGGAGCTGAATGATGAGAACACGTGGATACATGATTGGGAACAATACACACTGGGGCTTGTTGGGGGTGGGGAACAGTGGAGGGAGAGCATGTGGAAGATAGCTAAGGAATTCTGGGTTTAATTTGTAGGTGATCGGTTGATCTGTGTAACCAACCACCATGGCACATGTTCACCTATGTAACATACCTGCACATGTACCCCAGAACTTAAAAGTTGAAGAAGAAAAGAAAAAAAACGAGGTGATCAACAGAGAAATACACCTGAGAAGGATATACATTCGTATATATGTATATGTGTGTGTTTGTGTGTGTATGTATATATGTAATAAACGATGTTTGTGTCATCCCCAAATTCGTATGTCAAAATCTCAATCCCAACATGATGGGATTTGGAGGTGGGTATTTGGGAGGTGATTAAGTAATGAGGGTGGAACTCTCATAAATGAGACTAGTGCATTTATAAGAAGAGGCCAGGCTGGGCGCGGTGGCTCACGCCTGTAATCCTAGCACTTTGGAAGGCGAGGCGGGTGGATCATGAGGTCAGGAGATCGAGTCCATCCTGGTTAACAAGGTGAAACCAGGTCTCTACTAAAAATACAAAAAATGAGCCGGGCGTGGTGGTAGACACCTGTAGTCCCCACTACTCAGGAAGCTGAGGCAGGAGAAACACTTGAACCCAGGAGGCGGAAGTTGCAGTGAGCTGAGATCACGCCATTGCACTCCAGCCTGGGCAACAGAGCAAGACTCTGTCAAAAAAAAAAAAAAAAAAAAAAAAAAAAAAAAAAAAAAAAAAAAAAGAAAAAAAAAAAAAAAAGCGGCCCAAGAGCTAACAAGCTCTTTTTCTGTCAGGTGAGGACAAGCAAGAAGAATGGGTTTATGTAAACCAAGTACTTGTTTACTCTGATCTTGGACTTTCAACCTACAGAACTGTGAGAAATAAATGTTTGTTGTTTAAGCCACTCATTTTATGGCATTTTGTTAGAGCAGCCCAACCTAAGAATAGATGTGTGTGGATATGAGTGTGAATGTGTGCATGTGGGTATGCGTGTGTGTATATTAAATAAAATGTTTATATACATGTGTATCTTTGTTTAGTGCTTGATAAAACTATATAATATTCACCCATAGTGTTTTGCTGTGCTAAATCAGTAAAGCTCAATTTGGGAAATTCCCTATTACTATACCACAGAATTCAACCGGGCCTCAAAGGTAGTAATAAAGGATCATGAGCTATTTACAATATTTCTAAGAGCTTAATGGAAATTGTAGGTTTACCTGTGATAGGACTGCCTACACTGACTTAGATGACAAGTTTCTTGCTTCTGGTTTTAATGACATCAACTTAATGTGGTACTGTTGATTTGCTTGCTCATAATGTTCTAGACTGAAGACAGAAACAGCTACAGAGTCATGTATAGTAAGAGTCTTCTTACCTGACTCATTTGGGATGGAAAGTTGTTCAAATTATTATAAAAGTAAATAAAATCAAGAGACATAAAAATAGTATCTATTGCAGCACTTTATTTAAACTTAAAACTCTGAGTGGGGTGTAGTGATTGAGATTCGATAGAACTCTTTTTGTATAAAGTATGCCGATGATCTATCCTTTATCATGATCAATTTCAATTTCTTTAAAGTGAAGTGAAAACTTACAGGTGCTCTGAAGAAATACGAAAGCAAAATCCTTCAGTTTTTTTTTTCTTTTTTTTTTTTTTTTTTTTT
>NW_016813906.1:3013964-3135108 GCF_001698545.2 Rhinopithecus bieti | reverse complement strand
CTTATTAACTCCTGTTTTTTTACAACTTTTCCCAATCAGTAGTGGCTTTTGCCAAAACTAAAACTTCAGCATTTATGTATGGTGCTAGTGGTGGCATGGGGGTAGCTCAGGTTTACCTATTTTTCCCAACTAAGTAATGTAGTTTCATGAGACACAATAAGTCTTTCTTTTTGCTCTATGTTTCATTGTTTTGTGAACTTTTAAGAGTGCTTTTACACATACATGTATATACATACAAACATATTTGCTTTACAAAATATTTAAAATTAATCATGACTTAATACATGCCACTTGTATAGCTGATAGAGCCTTTGAAAAAAACAGGAGTTAATAAGATCTTTGAAAGGAGAAAGTAAAAAGTAATAATAATAATGAGTCCCTTGACTCCAGAGACCTAGTTTTAAAAAAACATTCTTAACTTTTTCAATTAGAAGTAGCTGACCAACAGGTTATGATTCAGGTAGCTGGATGAGGACAAATTCTGCTTCAGCTTGCCAAATTCCGGTTAGAGAGATACTCTTCATGAAGCTAATGTTATATCGGAAATGTTTCCTCTGATTGGGGCAGGCAGGAATCTAGGTCCTACAAATTGTCTTAATATATGATCTTTTACAGTAGCATTTTGCATTTACATAATAAAATACTTTCAACATTTTATCAGGTTCTTCATAAAATTCTGTTTGTTTTTTTCTCATAACACATGCTAGGAAGTTCCTGTCTGCCTCCTATGTCAACTAAAATTTCATTTTACATCTAATCATCACTTTAGATTTGACGCCTTTACTAAAGGATCTTTACTAAAAGTATTGAAGGCCTTTTCTGTATTCCAGATTTACTCATTAAAATATTACAATTCTTCCTATTCCATTTGAGGAATATCCATTTACAATAGGTAGGGTCCAGCAATGAGGTCTCAGTGGGCCGTGAGGCTCTTTGCCTGTTCTCATTCAGAGACCTTTAGCTATAAACTAAGCAATTTTGCTGTGATGTAACATGTAGGAGGATGTTAGTTACCAACTGTTTATGAGTCCTCTGCATTTCTTAGCATCTGTACATATAGGTGTGTTTATGTGACTAATGCTTACTGGTGGAACATGAGTAAAAATCGACATTTCACTTGCAGTCCAGGGCAGTGAAAAGTGGGTGGAGTTTCTATATTTTTGCTCTTCCTCATTCTCCTTGCCTCTCTTCTTCCCTTTCCTTTTCCCTTTCTCTTTCTCTCTCTCCATTTATATATTAGAAGTGAAGATCCTTAGAGGGAGAATTGCAAAATGGAAGTAGCCTAAGTCCCTGAACCACCCAGTGGAGAATTCTTCAAAACACAAAGCCAGTGTGTGCATAGGTATACAGCTATGTGTGGAGGGGTTAAGCTGCTGAAATTTCAGGGTTTGTTACCACAGCATATATTGCCCTGTCCTGAATGACAGAGTGGTTCACTGTAGCTTAATTCATGAAAGGAACCAGAAGAATTTTAGTTTAGTATGCTCTTTCCTATAACACATTTTTATAGTACAATACTACTAAAGTATACACTGATGAATCAGATCCAAAAAATGAATAACTATCTATTTTTGTTTCTGCAAAGACTTGCTGTGATTATACAGATAATCAAAGTAGAAATTAAAAATTGAGCTGTTGTGCAAAAACCAGAAGCAATAGTCCTGGCATCCTCTCCCTCCGCCTCTTCAGCTCGTGACATTTACTCGGTGCTTAGTAGTTTCCAAGTATTGTCTAACGGTTTTACCTGGATAATCTAAATCAATCCTCACAATAACCCTGTGAGGTAGGTAGTATTATTTTTCTCATTCTACAGATCAGGAAACTGAAGCTCAAAGAGGTAAATTGCCCAATGTAACATTGCTGGTAAGTGAAGAGGAGGAGATATGAAACTCAGAGAGTCTGCCGCCAGAGCCTGTATGCTTAACCTGTATGTTTATATAAAGCAGAGTTTTTTAAAATGATATTCATAATTGTGGATTTGTAGGTTCATAAACATAGTGTGTGGCACGTAGCCAGTACTCCGAAAATATTGGTTCATTTCTTGATGAAGGACTTCCAGAATCCAACTGTTTATGGTCTCTGGATTGGGAAGATTTAGGGCCACCTTATTCAAGGCAAAGGAAATACCTCTTTTTGCAACTTACCTTCGTTTGGCCTGTTCTTCCTTGCTTAGAAATTCTGGTGGTCCCTTGAACCCAGAGACAGCAAATGTTCAGAGCTCCTGTGAGATTGGAAGATTATGTGTAGACTGAATTTGGAGAGCCATATACCACAGAAAAATGTTCAGCCTGTGCTGTACAAATTATCTTAAAATATCCCATACTCATCTCCAGAGTCTGAGTGTGTTCCTAAGCCTTGTTTGCAGATTCTGTGTATATAACTTCATTTCCTATTCTCTCTGGGTCACAAACACTTTATAAAACAAAATAATTGCTATAAATGATGTCTAGGATGTGTTCTTTTGACTGCCAGGCAGATCATATAACTGTATTCGCCAACAATCTTTCTTACTCTTTCTGTAGTTCCTTTTCCTATAATAGTAAAAAATGCCCAAACATTAGGGTTAGATAGACCTGGATTTGCATCCAATCTGTACTATTTAATGGAAGTTTGTCTGTGGGAAACTTGTTACTAAATTCCTCCAAGCCCCATCTCTCTCAACTGTAAAACAAGTATAATCACATTGACATAGTAAAGCTTGGCCTGTAATAGATTCTCAATGCATGGCAACTTCCTTCACCTGATAGCTTCTTTCCATCTATATATATATATATATGCCATATATCAAGGCCTGGCTTTAATTTCATCTCCACCTTGAAGTCTTCTCTGGTGAATTCTACCCATTTTTTTTTTTAACCACTTCTCTATTTGCTTTTGCACTTATTTTCCTGTGCTCTACAAGTCATCCTTTATTATTGACATATGAGCTAACACCCATAATCAAATCTTGTTTAGCCATTCTTTTGTTGATTTCGATTGGCCAGCTAGTGTGCATATTGAGGGTAAGAAGGCCTTTTCTCCTGCATTTCTTATAGAGCTGGGCACACAGTAGTTAGTCAATACATAGTTCTTTATTTGATTGTCAATTTGTTTATCCTTGCTATAAACCAGCATGAGAAGAGGGGAGCAACTCAATATAACAATTACTTAATTATTTTCCATTAGATGCTGCATCGTGGAGAAATAGGGAACCCTTCAATTGAGGATAAAGTTGTGATGCAGAAAAAAAAATGAGTGCAAAATAACTACTGCCCTGTAATTTGAGAAATAGAAACACAAGGCATCCAAAAAATGGGAAAAAATACATCTGGTTCGGAAAATTACAAAAAATGAATGATATTGTTTCTATTACAAGGGACACTGTCGATTGCATTTTATCCATCTTGAATTCAACTGCTTTATCATCAAATACAACTGAAAAATTGCACCAGACTTATTTGGAAATGGAAGGCTGGGCCTTATTCTTGTATGCATTAGTAGGACATGCCTTCTGTATCATGTATCATTTGGAATCCAGGTACTTACTCTGATGGGGCCCCTTATGACATGGACTTCTCTTCACACAACATATTTCTTTAGAAGTAAGTCTCTTAATGCAAATATATTTGTATTTAAGTTTGGATGTGTGTATGTTTTAATTTTTAAAAAGCTAACAGATGTGTAGAATGGAAAAGTGAAGAGTACACTTTAAAAAAATCATCTGTGATCATTCTGGTGCCCATGCAGAGGTGTTTAACATTCATCCCTCTGCACATCTCTCTGACCCAACACGACTTTCTGAGCATTTGCTCCCTTATCTCTCCCATCAGCCTCTGTTCAGTTACCTTTCAGTATCGTTCACACTACACATAGTCTTTTACCAAGGAACATAAATCTTTTTCCTGTCTCAACAAAAAAGTGCTTGGTGTAATCATGCACCACCAGCACCAGCCATATTTTGCTGATCCTTTCTTTTTTTCTTTTTTTTTTTTTAATTTTAAACTACTAAGGATTAAATTAGTTTTGCCATATTGTTCCCACGAATAATTTTTCTCTCCCCTTTGAAGATAAACTATACCTTCTTCCTTTTCTTTATTGAGTTAGAGGTAAAAGAATTTGAAAAGATTTGTAATTAAACTTATTACACACTTCAATAAACTAATCTATCATGAATCACTCTTTAACAAATTTGACATCTGTAATAAAACTTTGCTTTTACATACTTCTTTATGTCAGCCCAGACCTTTTAATATTCTTAATGAGGGAGCCAAAATAATGATAGACTCTTTGTCAGTACAATTAGCATAAATGCCCTGAATAATGGGAAAACATCTACAGTTTAAACTTCACTGTGGCCCATTTTGTCTTAGCATTTTGATCTTTCTTGTTTTGCGGGAGGAGGACTAAGCCAGTAGGTTCTTCTTTTCTTGATCCTAATGTGAAATTCTGTTTTTGCATATCTAAATACATATCTGAGTCAACCCCTTAGAAACTTTGCCCACATCTTTATCTCCTTCCCCATTCACTAGCTTCCCCACTCTGTCAAGTTAAAAAGAATTATGAGTGTCAGCCAAGAGAATGCTGGGCTGCGGAAGTGTGTGATTTGAAGATGTTGATGATAAGCACGGAGAATTACAACTACCCTCTTTAACTAGAATGCCATGTGTTTTCCTCACCACCTACAAAATCCCGCTGGCAACTTAAGAGGCATAGTGTTTTGTTTGGGTCTGTATCTTACTTTTCAATATGTCGTAATAGAGCAAGCATGTTCAATATATGAGGAAATTAATTTAAAAATCATTTAGCTCATGTACTTTGGAAATAAATCAATTCAATTCAGAAATATAACAGTTCTAAAATCCCACTCTCTAAGACAAAAGAGGACTAATTTAAAGTCTGAATAACAAAGGTTATTAACAGATGTGTTACCTAAAATGCCGATGAGATTAATTTCTTCAACAACTTTCAGGATACTTGACAGCCTTTGGACAAATAAATATAAGAGCTACTTTACATAATAGGTAGTTAATATATAGAATGCAGTACCTAAAGTAAAAGAAAAATAGCTTTATAATGGATTTAATTATATTCACTAATTTGAAGTTGATTCTGTAGAGGACCACTACACCATCCTATAAAAATACTCCCCTACCCTAGTTTTATAGTGAGAAAGAAGGTACTGAACTAAATTGACAGTGGTTAAGTATTGTGGTTTATTTATCCTGTTATTTTCGGTTAGTTATTAAAAGACTTGCTAATAATTCTTGCCTCATTTATTGTGTCTTTATGGAATGTTTCTAGAGTACAAATGGGTGTTTAATTCTTCATAATAACCTTTGAATTTATAAACAAAACATTTTAAAGATGAATGTAAAATTAAGGTGGCTTTAAACTCTGTAATAGCTGTAAGGCATCGATGTCTACAATCAAAGTCAGTCCAGGTGCCATTTACAGTTAGGGTTCATCAGTTAGCACAGGTTTACTCAAATTTTCTTTTCTTCTTGCTTTGAAGTATAATGAAAATGGTCAAGAGCTATGCCTCAAACACATTGTTAGATACTTAGGGACATAGCAAATTGGTAGAAAATAAAATTTCTCCCCACAAGAATTCCAATCTGTTTACAGAGAAGGCCCAAAGCATAGTGGATTATGATCTAGCTACAAATGGCACATCCAAACAGAATTAGGAGGAGGAACAATGATTTGGTGTGAAGTAGTTTAAAAAGAAATTCTGGAGAAGGAAGAATGTGAGGACCAGGTCGAGGAGGAAGAGTAGGGAGGAAACATTGCAAGGCAGGGCAGAAGAGAGCAGAGCAAAGTGGCATGCACACGGTATAAGGAAAACGTGTAGGCATGGATTGTCATGAATCCTGGAATGATTGAAAGAACTCTGGACTGAAATCGGAAGAGGTAAGTTTGAAATATTGCCTCTGATATTCTGCTTGTCCATCTATAAAATGGGAATATTTATACCTACTTTGAATGTGTTACAGAGGAGTTTATGGCTGAAAAATATACTTGTGAAAGTGCCTTATAAGTTGTAAATCTGAGTTTTATTGTTGTGTTCATTGTTATACATATGATGCTTGTGGAAGCAGTGTTGGAGAGAAGTGGAACAGGAGCCCTAAGAAAGCCATTGCCAGTGGAGAGGAATTTATACTTGCTTCAGGAGATAGAACTAGCCACAGGAAAAATTATGATGTTCAATTAAATTCCAGTAATATTTACTGATACTGTAATATGTGGTAGTGGTAGAGATTCAATGTGAAGAAGACAGATGTGGGCCCTGCCCGCCCTGAACTTATGATCTTATGATATTTTCCCCAGAACCCTGTCCTTGTGCCAAACCTACAGAACCTTAACCATGACCACAATATTACCCGTCTCAAAAGTGTTGTCTTAACGCATAACCTCTTGAAGCTTTAAGCATATTGGAAAAAAATGACTAGGTGTTACATAACATAAAAATGCCAGGTGCTTGGGGAATAATACTAAGCTTTTTACTGAGGAAGTAACACAACACAAATGGTATTTGAGAAATATTAGTTTGTTGGGAGTGTGAAGAGCATATTATTCATAAGTATAGCAAAGAAATTTACTGCTTCCTGAATATCTGAGTACTTTTCATATATCCCAGGGTCTTTTCCAATCAGCAGCCCCATATTACTAACTCTGGATAATGGGCTGTGAACAGGTGTATTTCATTTTCAGACAACAGTTTTAAGAGTTCATGCTTGGCCATCTAGGCTCTTCCTCCCTGGTATGGCAGCCCAGGAGGTTTCCAGTTGTGGTGGCAGAGACCCAAGATGGAAACATCTTGTGTCTCTGAATTACTTAACACAGGGAGCTGCTTTGAAGATACTCTTGGAACTGCAGCAGACTCTGTGAGCATGAAATTATCCTCTCTCGCCTTAAACTGAGTCCTATCTTGACTCTTCCCAAGAAATAGGCTGCTGACAATAGGATCTGCTAAATGACAGGAATATTATTTTGGGGATGAGATGATACAGCTTTAGAGTTGGGGAATGCCTTGAATGCTCTGCTTGCAGTTCCCAGCCCTTGCATATCACTTTCTTCAACCTCTCACCTGTTAAAAGAAGGCTGCAAGTTGAAAACAAATAAAACAGATTTTTTTTTTGTCAGTCTTTTCAAGATTATATACAAAAAATAAAAAAGACAGCAAATAAACTGAGAATCAAATCTCAAGGATGGTAGTTTGGTGCATAAAGTTATGTTCACTAAGGGAAGACATAAATGTTGGATTATAATATCTGCACTGGAATATTCCACTGCAGCTTTCTCGTGTCCAGGTTCTCTTTTGATGACTGAATGTGCCAGAAATGATTCTGACATCTACTGCTATGTTATGTGGGCTTTGTTTACTGTATGGGCAATTTCTCAATGAAGAGAAGCATTTCAATTATTCCCAGTAGCCGTGTGCCTATTGACACCTTGATGCTGTATAGGAAAGAGTGAGTGAGCTTTAGCCTCTGGAGCTAAGCACATTTTATCAAGAAACAGTTTCAGCAATTGACTCTCATCTGGTCATGTTACTTATATCTTGTTATCTCTCAAGGGCCCTGTAATTAAAGCAGGTGTGTGTCCTCTTAAATTACAGATGTGGCAACTGTAGACATTGTAGTAAGTTTTAACGGGAGACCCTAATGACCTGCAGATTCAGTAATCACAATGAAGCAACTGGTGTGAGTGTTTGGCCAGGGAGAGTGTCAAAATGGGCAAATATATTCCAAAGTGATGGGCTTACAGGATGTAACCTAACAGAACCAGGAGAGTTTTCCAACAAAATCACAAAGATCCTTCCCCACCTCCCTCCCTCGCTCCCTGCCTCCCTCCCTGCCTGCCTTCCTTCCTTCCTGCCTGCCTGCCTTCCTTCCTTCCTGTCTTCCTGCCTTCCTTCCTGCCTCCCTTCCTTATTTCCTCCCTCCTTCTCTCTCCTCTCTCCCTCCCTCTTTAAAAATAGACTAAAGCAGAATTTGAACTTAGATGTTTTCACAATATTCAATGTAACAAGTAAGAGGCCTTCTTGCTATTTTAATAATCAAGTGACCCAAAATTGTATTGATGGCAGTTTGGGGCTACTTTTATGTCTTAATTGGGTAAGGTCATGTTCCACAATTCTTGAAGGTTGTGGAAAGGTAAAGACAATTGAGGAGGAAGGAAGAAACTGTTGAGGTGAGTGAAAGGAAGGTAAGAAGGAATATGTGACAAACAGGACCCAAAAGGAAGAACCAGAGGAGGAGTGATGGTATTTATCTTGAGGCAAATGGAGAAGGGGACAATAAAGACCTTCCTCTGAATACATGTGTTTTGCAGAGGTAATTCCACCTAAAGAATATGCAGCACTGTGGCTGTGTTCAGTGTTCTTATATTTACTTTTTAAGAGGAACATAAAACAACCTTCTCAAGTTATTCTAGAGCAAGAAATATGTAGTAGATATTACTAGTTTCCTCAGTCCCCTTATTTATAGAAAGCAATCCTTGTGCATTTGGACGGCTTCTGACCTCAAGCTCCTTTCAGCTTCTCTACTTCAGGGAATTCTCTTAGACCAGTGGTCCCCATCCCCCAGGCCACGGACACAGACCAGTACCAGTTCATGACCTGTGAGGAGCCAGGCTGCACAGCAGGAGGTGAGCAGAGGGCCAGTGAGCATTACTACATGAGCTCCTCCTGTCAGATCAGCAGGAGCATTTGATTCTCGTAGGAGCGGGGACCCTCTTGTGAACAGTGTGTGCGAGGGATCCAGGTTGTGCACTCCTTATGAGAATCTAATTTCTGATGATCCGAGGTGGAACAGTTTCATCCTGAAGCCATTCCTCCCACACCCCTTTCCATTTTCATGGAAAAAAATGTTTTCCATGAAAATGGTCCCTGGTGCCAAAAAGGTTGGGGACCCCTGTCTTATGCCTTAGCTTTTTTAGCCCCAGTTAGATGCAGCCTTGATGTATGGAGCAGAAGTTCTCAGGGTTGGGGCAACTATCAGTTATGGGCTGTGACAGAGGCTGAATGTCCCAGCCTTCTGTCTTGCTGTGGTTCCAATAAAGTTCATTTCTACTTGGCTCCTGAGGGACTCCAGTGGGAATAAGCCTCAGATGTCCACAGTGATAATCAGCTCAAAACTCATCCTGACTAGCTTTGCTTCCTTTCTGAATTCTCTCTGCTCCTTCACTTTGGCTTCCTGGGATTCTATCCAAATAACCTCAGTTCACCAAACCTTTGTTTCAGTTTTGGCTTTGGGGGAATTCAAATTAAGATACACTGTTTTCGTCATAAAATGTTTTTCAAATTCAACTCTCCTGTACATTTTTTTTTTTTTTTTTTTTTTTTTTTTGAGACAGAGTTTTTCTCTTCTTGCCCAGGCTGGAATGGCACAGTCTTGGCTCACTGCAACCTTTGCCTCCTGGGTTCAAGCGATTCTCCTGTCTCAGCCTCCCAAGTAGCTGGGATTACAGGCGCCTGCCAACACACCTGGCTAATTTTTGTATTTTTAGTAGATACAGGGTTTCACCATATTGGCCAGGCTGGTCTCAAACTCCTGACCTCAGGTGGTCCATCCACCTCAGCCTCCCAAAGTGCTGGGATTACCAGTGTGAGCCACTGCGCCCAGCCCATTTTATCTAATTTCAAAAATATTTTTGGAATAAGTTGGATTGAAATATACAAGACACAGAGAACCTTAGAGGATGGAAATCAGAATGATGAGACAAACTCTTCCCCTTTCTACACCTTTTTTTTAAAAAAATGTTTAATTTTTATTTATTTTTTATCAGGCAGGCTAGATGCTCACTGGTACTTTCAGGGTTATTATCAGAAGTGCTAACTGATTAGTACGTACACAGTTTATTATAACATTACAGGGGAAAATGTATTATTTTATTTCTTTTCCTGAGCCCCACAACTATTGAGAACTGTTTAACCTCTAAGTTATTAAGGATTTTTTTTTTTTTCTTTAGAGATGACAATGCCTGATGATTTCTGTGTCCTTAGGGCAAGGGTAAATCTTGGTGTGCAGCCTGAACCAAACAGATAAATATAATTATTATTTCTGTATATTTGATGATGAAAGGGTTTCAGGCTCCACAGACTGATCTTTCTGTCGCCAACTGTGTATTGCCGAAATTTTGATTAAAGGCTCACTGAAGTAGTTTATCAGTATTTGTTTGGTTTCAGGAAGTAAAATATGTGAGCTCAATATGAATGACAGACTACATCCATCGAGAGCATTTGTTTCTTCAGTCTGGGAAACTCAAAATCCTTGCTGTAGATAATGTATGAGGAAGATATTTTCTTTTCCCAGATTTGCATAGAGCTCAATAGTCCCCTGATTCCAGACATATTATGTTCTGTAGTAGCTTTCCTTGCCTCCATCTTCCTCCTGCAAATGTGAATCTGCTAGAATACAGACATCATTTAAAAAATAATTTAAACCCTTCAAATCCTCCTGTCTGGAAAATGTGCGTACAATTTGTAAGAGAGAAGCCCAAAGTGCTGCTGAAGAAAGCCAAAATATTTTGCTGACTTTTTGAAGAGATTTCTAGGCAAGGGAAAAAATACTGATCTTGATAAAAGGAGAAAGAAAGAGTGAAAAAGCAGGTTCTGTTTTTTAAGTTATTCCATAGAATATAGACAATTATTTTGCATTTTAAGGAATTACTTTAAAGATACTAAAATGGGTGAGAAGGAGAAAGACATTACAATAGCCCTTCATTTTTTTGAGTCAAAGAAACTAAAGTTAGGGCACTATAATAAATTTGATGTTTTCTCTGTATGTCTGAGAGAAAGACACAAAAGAGAAGGTGGGAGGGTGAAGAAAGGAAGGACAAGGGGAGAGAGGAAGAGAAAGAGAAAGGCAAGAACACACACATAAGCACACACACAGACAACTTGGTGGGGAGAAAACAAAACAAGCAAACAAAACCATGATACAAGCACTTCCAGATCTCACTTGGTGCTTGTAGAGTGGTGACTTTAGGCTTAGTACATACTCCCCAACCCCTAAATTGAAAACATTAATAAATACAAATAAACTTTTGACAAGTCTCAGCTAGTTACATCTGTGTATGAAATTTGAGGTGTTTATCCTAATCAATCCTTTTAACATTGAGAATTTTGAGTCTTTACATTTTATCATTGTTGTCATGAACCTGAGCCTTCGTCATTCTGTATGTACACACCATGTGCACAAGTGATTACAAAACGAAAAACAAACATCAAAGAAGGATGCCTTGATTTCTTTCTGTGGAACAAAATGGTAAGAGGCAAAGATATTCACCGTCTATTGTACCTTTGGTGGTTTTCTAAATTGCCTGCAATATGGCAGCTTCTTTGTTCAGACCTTTTAAAATGACACAAACAGACAACATGCAGAGCATTCAGAGTGAAGCCTGACATTGTCTTTTCAGCTGATGGGACTTGGGGATAAGAAAATAAATAATATAAAAACAACCTGCACAATGTGAATTAGAAAGGAAATACCTCTCTCTACCTTTTAGATTTTTGGGCTTTTCTGTATTTGTAACATAATCTTCCTATTTTGAAAGGATGGCTATGTCCTTTTTTATTCTTTTATTCTCTCTCTTTTCTCATTTTAAAAAAAACAACCCACAGTTCCATCTATGTGCGGGATAAGTAACTAAACAGTGAGGTATGTGATTGGTGCTGTAGTTATTTTGAAAAGGTGTGTTACTTGGCAAAATAGTCTGCAATGATTTGAGCCTATTGTGTATATCTGTGTTTGGACACTTCTTTAAGAGTGAGCTTTTGATCTGATGAACCATAATAACTTCTTCTGTAGCAAATCCCTGTCAGATGCTGAATTATTGGGCCTCCACTACAGTTATGGTTTATTGGGTAAATAATAGTACGACTATACCAAGCCAAAAGTTATGGATGGCTCAACATCCATGTTAGCTGCCTACAAATCTTCCCATGATTTTATTGAAAACAATTACCAGAGTGTATAAACTCATGGGGGAGACAGGGATTCCCTTTGGATGATTATATGGCTGTGCCTGCTATTCTTTTCAAGGCCTTTTGTTCTTCATTTTTTTTTATTAGAATATGACAACAGCTCTAAGAGACCAGTGTTGCAAGTTTGTCTGGCCAACAACAACAAAAAACACTGAATTTTATTGCATCACTAAATGACTCATCCAGGGCCTTGAAGCTTTCAAGATGGAGAGCTTGGCTATGCCTTCTGGGCAGCTGCTTTCTTCCCCACAGACCCTTTATGGCAGACGTAGAGTGAAGAGATTTAAGCTCAGACTCCTTGAAGAAAAAGGAGTCTAATATGGTATTCCAATGTCAGTAATGTTCAAGTTTGCTCAGATTTTGAGACCAGGTAAAGAAAAACCATTTTAAGATATTAATTAGAAGAGGGTGGTAGTGTTGAAAGGAAGAATTAGTAATTTTGTTTAAGAGCTGAAGTTTTGGCTTTACAGAGGTACTTGGCAAAGGTCTTCATTGCAGCCACAGGTATAGAACTAGATGTTGGCTCAATAATGTCACCACAAGTGTTTTTCAGGCCACATTTATATATTTCTTGAAATAAACTTCTTAAAAAACAGGCCGTGCACAGTGTCTCACACCTGTAATCCCAGCACTTTGGGAGGCTGAGGTGGATGGATCACTTGAGGTCAGGAGTTCAAGACAAGCCTGGCCAACATGGTGAAAGTCTGTTTCTACTAAAAATACAAAAATTAGCCAGGTGTGGTGGCAGGCACCTGTAATCCCAGCTACTCGGGAGGCTGAGGCAGGAGAATCGCTTGAACCCAGGAGGTGGAGCTAAGTTCGTGCTATTACACTTCAGCCTGGGTGACAGAGTGAGACTCTGTCTCAAAAAACAAACAAACAAAACAAAACAAACAAACAGACCAAAAAAAAAAAAAAAAAAAAGGTTTCCATAACTGAGTTTGTTCTGGGTACAATACTCAGGACTTTCAAGATGTCTGTGTTATCAGAGTGAATAAATTAAGAATTTCCAACATTTTCTCCAATTAAAACAAAAGACTACACTTTATTTCTTTTTTTGCCTTTTATTCTTGCTGAAAATTATATCCCAAGTATTTTTTGTGCTCTTGGAAGTTAAATGCTCATTGATACACTTCCATGTACAAAGGATTCAACTTGGCATTGCTGGGCAAATAACACAAATAAGATATCCCCACTATATTAGTTTTTTATTGCCGTTTAACAAATTACCTCAAACTTAGCAGCTTAAAATGACACCCATTTGTTAGCTCACAATTCTGTAGGTCAGAAGTCCAACAAAATGTGACTGGGTTCTTTCTCTACTCAGGGTTTCACAAGGGTAAAATCCAGGCATCAGTTATGCTATGTTCTAGTCTGGAGGCTTTGGGAAAGAATTCATTTCCAAGGTCATTCTTGGCTGAATTCAGTTCCTTTTATTTGCAGCATTGAGGTTCCTGTTTTCCAGCTGGGTTTCCTGTCAGAGGCTTTTCACAGTTCCTAGAAGCTGCCTGCATGCCTTGTCCTGTGGTCTCTTCTATCTTCAAGTTGGCAGTGGAGAACTTCGCATGCATTAACTCCCCTGTGTACTTTGAGTCTCTGGCTTCCCTTTCTGCTTGGATAAAAATTTCTGCTTTTAAAAGGCTCATGTAATTAAGTCAGACCCACCCAATGATTCATCTTCCTATCTAAATGTGAGCTGATTTAGGACCTTAATTTCATTTGCAAAGACTTTTCACAGCAGTACTTAGGTTATGCTTGATTGACTAACTTGGAGGATTGTGTGTACACCAGGGGCAAGGAATGGTGGAGGTCCGTCTTATAATTTTGCCTACTACACCTGCCCTAAGGGAACTTAACATCCTTTAAGATGGATAAAACAAGGATATAAAGAGATAAGATGCAAGTGGTATTACAGGAGCCATAGGATAAAGATGCACCAGATATTATAAGAGTTCCAAAAAAGGATAAACCACTTTTGTACAGGGAAATCTGCAGCGGTTTCTTGAAAAGGACCTGGAAGGGTGGACAATATTTTTGTTCATGAAGATAAGGATAAGATACCCCAGTCAAAGATAGTACCACAAATAATGGCACAGAAATGACAACGTGAAGACCATTTGGGAAAGGGTTGGCAGCACTGTATAGACAGAGCATGAAAAATGTACGGAGAGGTGAGAATGGGATGACAAATATAACTTCTATTTGGGAAGGGCTTTGAATGCCAGGCAGATTAATTTGTCTCTAAGTCAGTGGGAATGGGTTATTAGTGAAGGTTATTGAACACTGGGGAGATCTGATGGGAGTTATACTTTATAAAGATTGGTAGTAGAATAGAAGCAGTTTAGAGTGGGTTGGGATCTTCCAGGGAGGCTCTTTAGCAATAGCCTAGAAAGTAATGACAAAGGCCGGGCGCAGTGGCTCACGCCTGTAATCCCAGTAATTTGGGAGACTGAGACAGGTGGATCACCTGAAGTCAGGAGATTGAGACCAGCCTGGCTAATATGGGGAAACCCTGCGTCTACTAAAAATACAAAAATTAACCATGTATGGTGGCACGTGCCTGTAATCCCAGCTACTCAGGAGGCTGAGGCAGGAGAATCCCTCGAATCCCAGGAGGCGGAGATTGCAGTGAGCCGAGATCACACCATTGCATTCCAGCCTGGGCAACAGAGCAAAACTCTGTCTCAAAAAGATAAATAAATAAATAAAAAAGAAAAAAGAAAAAAGAAAAAAAAAGTAATGAAAAACTCAACTTAGGGAAAGTGAAAATAGAAAAAAGAGGATAGATGCATTGTGATGATACAGTTTGTAAATTCAAAAACAGATTGGATACATGGAGAGAGAAAAATGAGAAGTTGACTTCACTTGGAGCCTGCTCTCATAAGCAGAAATAGGGACACTGGAAAGATTTGTTTTGGAAAAAAAATATGACGATATAGGTTGTACATAGTTTAATTTAGGTGGAATCATTGTTGAAAGTATTCTTGGTTCTCAGCATCAAAATAAGGCTGTCAGGAAGGAGAGAGCCATGGCCATATTGGACAAAGGGGTAGTAAAACTCACAGGGATCTAAGGCTGCCAGGAGTGGGCCAAATATGGAATTAAAATGAATCCAGTCATGGCAGTAGAAATGTGTTAAATGCCTGGCAGGGGAGATGCTTGGAGTCTCAGGCAATCATTGTGGAGGAGTCGGAGGCCATAGACACAGGAAATATGGTGTAGTCTCTCAGGGGGAAGGAATTAGTAAGAACTAGCTCAGGGACAAGGGACCCAGCTACCTCCTGAAAAACTGATGGCACTATTCAGAAGTCATTCATACAAGTTGTCCAGACATATAGGTGATGTGATTTAGGGGAGGCCTTAGGTCTGCCAATCCACAGTTTCCATGGGCTCACAGTAAACACACTGGAAGTAGAACTAATGTTGGCCTCATGGTCTAGAATGGATGTGTCAATGTAGCAATATGCATTAGCCACCTTGGAAACACATGACACTGTCTATAAGGTGAGGGTGTTCCTATCATATTTATAATTGAAAGAGGATAGACAAGGCTCAGACTATAATTTAATATACTGATTTTCAAAGGATGGTTAATCAAAATTTTCTTGCATGCAGGTAGAAATGCAGTTCTGTCCCTCAAAAAAGTGAATGAGATTCTGTGTTCCATAGAATTTTGAGGGAAAGGAGGAATGAAATTTTAGATATATGATAAGAATAGCGAGCAAATTGTTATAATTAGTCTCATTGAATTTTAGCAGAGAAAGAAAAAGAGATGGGTTCATAACAGGGCAGGCTTGCTGGTTTTAAAGAATCTAGTGGACCCTCTTGTTTTTAGTTGGAGGAGAAAGAGCCAGCAAAACTACTGCAAAGGAGGGTGGAGGGGCTATCAGATGGTATGAAGTTCTAGAGGAGACAGAGACAAAAGGATGAGATTGGGAGAAGGGATGAAGAAGTTAGTGTGATTCTCCTCTCTAGTATGAGTAAAGGCTTAGATTCTTCCTAAAATACGTAGAACACATCATACTCAATCAGCAATGTCCAAAATGTCCATACAAAAATGTTTAATATCTCCTTCATAAAATCTCCTTTTGAAAATACTTACATGTTAGTACATATTTGTACTTAATATTCGGACTTAGATATCCAAACTTTCCCTTGAAGTCTTTTACTGGCCTTGTCTTTGGGAGGCTGGACAGAGAGGATGAGACTGTCCTTGGAATTTCAGTTTATAGCTTCTTGGTTACCCCATGGAGTAGAGTAAGGCAGTGGGTTCCAACACCAAGCCAGGTAGATCAGAATGGTAAATAGCCAGTGCTAGCAATGTGAAGGCGAGAGGAAAAGGTGAGGCAGCAGCTGAAGACAAAGTAGAGGATCAGCTGCCCAAAACTGAAGAATTGACCTAGTGAGGAGGAGAGGATGAACCATGGTAAACTGCCGGGAAATCCCAGGGAAGTGATGACATAAGGCATAGCTAAAAGGTTGGATTTGTTTAAAACAGTTGTGCTTCAATGTAGTTCATGAAATTTGGTTTCTTTCCTAGTACTGCATCAAAGATGTTTCTAAGAGTCACAGAAAGTCTTAAATTGGCAGACTCCTTTTTAACATTCTCCAAGGCCTTGCATGCCCTATTCTCTCTTCCTGTTTTTTTTTTTTTTTTTTTTTTTTTTATGGGCATCTTTGTGTATTCACCCAAAACAACTCTTGTACTTCTTAGTTTTCTTTTCTTTTGTTTCACATGACCTCCATTTCTGCTGGAAATTTACTCCTAGTACCATCTTCTAAAACACTTCTTTATGCCAGGAGTTTCTGAACTCCCACTTGTTCCATGCAGATATATTGGCAGAATTATGGAACCTTCTTCCAATTACCTTTCTAATCTAAATAAAAGACCATGACATTCCTTCCACTCTTCAACCTCCAATAGTCACTTCACCTTTTGTGATACATTAGGTTAAGAGTCTTTGTGAATATAACTTAAAAAAAAATATGTAACGATCCAGTGTGGTGGCTCATGCCTGTAATCCCAGCACTTTGGGACGTCAAGGTGGGCAGATCACTTGAGGCCAGGAGTTCAAGACCTGGCCAATATGGTGAAACCCCATCTCTACTAAAAATACAAAAGTTAGCTGGATGTGCTGGCAGGCACCTGTAATGCCAGCTGCTCTGGAGGCTGAGGCAGGATAATCCCTTGAACCCAGGAGGCGGAAGTTGCAGTGAGCCAAGATGCATCACTGCACTCTAGCCTGGGTGACAGAGTGAGACTCCATTTCAAAAAAAAAAAAAAAAAAAAAGTCCCAATCCTATCCTATCATAATCAAAAGATTTAAATTGTAAATTTAAAATTTATAATTTTGAATTTTAAGTCCTTGGAGTGTATTTAAATCTCTTGATCTCAGGTGAATGCAGTACAATGTATTTTGTCAATTTTATTTTACATATTTTTCTTGAATGCTCACTATTTTCCTAGGGTGGTAGTATGCTAGTGGTGGTGGTGATGTTTATATGTGTGTGCGTGTGTGTGTGTAGAAGGTAGACATCTAAGTAGAGGAAATAATGTTTGCAAAAGCAGAGGCATTCCTGGAGAAATTGCAGTGGGTAAACTGTGGCGGGAGCACAAAATGCATGAACATATGAGAGCATGGTGGTAAGGACAATTAATGCAGCCACGTTTGTTGAAAAGGAGCTAAGATGTTATTCTGAGGTATTTGGAGTGTATTCCAAAGGCTATGGGGGAGCCACAGGTTTTCAACCATGTGATCTCCATGAAGAAAAGATCTAAACCTTTCTTAGAAACATCCCACAGTGTCTGAGACTTCAGAACTAGATGGTGAAAGTTTTTGCTAAAATAAATTATACTTAATTCATGTGAAGTAAATGTAATGCAGGGCCAATATTGTGACTGTACTGTAGTAGGGAGAGGTAAGAATCTGGGGCAACCTGTGGACCACTGATACATTCAGATAAAAGATGGTAGAGATCATAGGGTTATGGATGACTTTTATTTTTGTCTTCATACTTCTGATCATTTTACAGTATATTAAATGAATATGAATTACATTTATCATTAAAGAAACTCATAGACCTTATTATACACGGAAATAGAAATGACTATCAGGCCTTTGGTGTGCCTTTTAGAGAGTGCAGGATAGAGTTGAGGGGCATTTTTGAAAATATTGGACTTGGATAAACGAAGGATCTCTTGCTGCCACGTGTGTATGTTTCATGTGCCTTAGATTTATTGAGTTGGATTTTGATTGCTGTGTTCTGGTAAGGCCATAAGGTAATCCCAGGCCTCTGTAGGTGTTAGGGCTGGGGCAATGTATTAGTCCATCTTCATGTTGCTGATAAGACATACCTGAGATTGGAGAATTTACAAAAGAAAGAGGTTTAGTGGACTTACAGTTCCATGTGACTGGGGAGGCCTCACAATCATGGTGGAAGGCAAGGAGGAGCAAGTCGTGTCTTACATGGATGGCAGCAGGCAAAGAGAGAGCCTGTCCAGGGAAAATCCCATTTTTAAGCCATCAGATCTCATGAGACTTATTCACTGTCATGAGAATAGCACAGGAAAGACTAGCCTCCATGATTCAATTACCTCCCACTGGGTCCCTCCCACAACACATGGGAATTGTGGGACATACAATACAAGATGAGATTTGAGTGTGGATACAGCCAAACCATATCAGGCAGTCTCCCTAATAGACATTTGGGACATTGAGGTTTTCATGAAGGGAAATGACATTTGTTCGAAAAGTCCAAAATAGACTGTAAGAAGACTATTCTTAGCTCTGACCTCATTGTTTCAGGCCAGCCTTTTACAGGAGACAATGATGCAGGAACCTTGAGATACATCCTTTAGGGACAGGGGAAACCACCTACCAAGGGCAGCAAGTTGGAAACTAGACCAGGACCATTCACCCACAGAGGGCTATAAGCTAAAGATAACGGAACTGTATTTCACACATTAGACTATCTAGTTGCTTGTTATTGTCTGTATTTACTTCCTTTCTGTTATCCTTGTTTAGTGAAGTCTTGTTCTCTATTTTATCTGAGCTAGGCTTTGGGGGAACTGAAAAAAATTGTATTTCCACACTTGGGCTAAAACATGAAATGGGGCCACTCTGCATGGCTGTGGTAACAGAACTTAGTATGAGCTTATGACAGAGAGGTGAATCTTAGGGTATAGATGGGAGGCTGTGAGTTCCAAATATCCCTCCCTAGTAGTGATTCTCTCTGTTACTGTGAAGGATTAGGGTCTGACCTTTTTCAAGGTATCTGCGTATATAAGTTAGTGCCTGTCTGAGGAGAAAAAGGGGAAAGAGCAGAATTAAGTAAGACTTGATGTTTCTGTTTTCCTAATTAAAGAGATCATGGTGCCATGAACTGAGATAAGGCACTCATGAAGGTCAAGTTTTATGGAGGAAGGACTTTGGACATGCTAAAGATGAAGTATCTTTGTCCAGGTGCAGTTGTCCAGGAAGCAGTGGGACCTGGCTTAATATGGAGAAAGATATAGGATTAGGAACTAGAATTCAAGAAGTCACATCTCAGTAGGGGGTGAGAATACCAGTCATACTACCACATGGCATTGCCATATGAGCAAAATCAATTACCACAACACTATGGATAGATTCTGGCACTTATGTCCAGTGTTGGATAATAAATGTAAAGGCACTTATGTCCAGAATTGGATAATATGTTACTATTATTAAAAATAATAACCAGCAGCTCTGTGTATTCTGCTGTTACCTTCACATTTCTACCATGTATTATTATTCTTTCTCTTCTTAGAAGCACTTTTAATTATGTTATTGTTAGACCTAAAGTAAAGATTTGTTTGGAGAACTCCATTGTCCCTGAGTAAGGAACTTTTTAGTTTCTGGAGAGAGTTGCACTTAGGATGTAATAACTAAAGCTTAAATATAGCGTGATCTCAAATCTGTCAAATATCTGCATCAGTCTTTTAAATTTTTTTTACTTCTTAAAGCCTGGTAACTTTTGGTTTGATTTGAGGACTGAGAAAGCTACTCACATTTGAAATTGGAGGAAGGAAATAATTTCCTTTGAAACACCACAAAATCACTGCATGTTACTAATACTATAAGGCTTCTTTCCCATTCAGTTTATCTGGAGAAAAACTGATTTGCATATGTTTGCATCTATTTGCATGTTCAATTCAAGTGACTCCCAACTCTAAGTATATAAGATGAAACATATTAACTGCTTGTTTTAACCTGCTGTGATTCTTGTCTAATGCTGTGTGGTGACTTTGGAAATTGTAAGTGCCTTGGAAACTGGTGAAGAATTCAAGACGTGCGGGTGCGGCGGTGGGCATTCAGGATATCATATTGGCCTCAGGGGCTGAGAGCTGGGAAGCCACAAGAGGCCTGGGAGAGTGTCAAAATGGGCAAATGTGTCCCCGAGCATGAGCTTACAGAGCACCCCCTAACTGAGCAAGGGAAATCACAGAGGAAGGCTTTGAGAGACTGCCATCTGCAATCAGGGACTTAGAGCTACTAGAGGCGAAGCTTGTCCTTGGTCCTCTGCCCTTAACATTACCGCCCTCCTTTCAAGGATCCTCTGGCATGTCGTTAATTTTTTACAAATCTATATTGTAAAAGGATGGCTTATCTTCATATTACATGTTCACTAGACAGATTATGGAAAAGAAAATCTTCCCTGAATTTTCTTCCCCTAATATATGTGTGTATATATATTTATGTATGCATGACTGTGTGTGTGTGTGTGTATATATGTGTAAAATATACATGTTTTATATATATATATATATATATATATAGAGAGAGAGAGAGAGAGAGAGAGAGAGAGAGAGAGGGAGAGAGAGAGTAGCGTATCTGTCAAACCACAGGAAATAAAATGTTAGAGGAAATTTTAGGTTCTTTGGAAAACCAGTAAATATATTTTCCACCTGGGATTAGGCGGTCTTTGAAGCCACTACAACTAAACCATAAAGACAGTTACTTCTTTGCCTTCTTATTGGGCCAGACTGTAAGGCTGCTTTTGTCAGGGCAGTAGCCACTTGCCACATGTGCCCATTGTACACATAAAATGTGGCTGAATTCTTCTGCATTGGGGCATGCTGTAAGTATAACATACATATTTCTTTTTGTGTGTGTGTGGAGACAAGGTCTTACAAAGCAGGGTCTCACAAGACAGGGCCTTAGCAGCCTAGGCTGGTCTCAAAACCCTGGGCTTAAGCGATTCTCCTGCCTCAGCCTCTCAAAGTGCTGGTATTATAGGTGTGAGCCACTGCACCCAGCTACACATTGATTTTTAAGGCTTCCTGTCAGAAAATAATGTAAAATTTTCATTAATAATTTTTTAGAATGTTGATTACATGTTGAAATGATAATATTTTTGATATAGTGGATTAAGTAAAATATATTATTAAAATAATTATTTTGCTCCTTCTTACTATTTTTTTTTAATTTGACAACAAGAAAACTTGAAATTATTTATGTGGCTTGCATTATGGCTCATACAATATTTCTGTTGGGCAGCACTGCTCCAAGGGAAACATTTCACCAAGGAGAAATCTTGAGAAAAAACTGAGAGTCCACGCTGGGACTCTGGTGGAAAGCAGTTGCTACCCATTGCTCACACTCTAGATTATTGCTCTTTGTGATATGAATATCAGATGTCTTAAAATTATTTTAATGTGGATTTTGCTTGCTTTTCCTTTCTTTCTACCCTGTCTGTGTTTCTACTATGATCCAATGTAGAGATAAGGGAAAGCCAGTGTCCTCAGCTTCAGGCCTATGTAAATGGATTTTAGTTGAAACACAGTTTCTCCTGATGACTGTTAAAAACTAATTAGGTTTTGTCATTTATTCACTTGGAATTTTGTCTCATTGAAACCTTGCTACTCGGTTTAACCTACTTCTAGGTGACGAATATCTGCTGCCATGTTAGGTTATGCTTTTTTGCTTAAATTAACTCCTAAATAATATAGCATAGCAGATACAGGAGAATGGGTGGGGAAGGAAAAGTTTTCACTTTTTTTTTTTTTAAATACAAGACTGATTTTATTATATTGCCAGAGAAATAAGTTAGATTGCTCTGGCAGTCTCAATAAATCACACATGAAGTCGTCTTTTTTTTCTATATTAAATTTTTATTTAAATAAAAGTGTTATGTTTGTATTTGAGCTGACAGCTAAATCTGATAATTAGAGTGCATGAAGTTGGCTTTGATTGGCATTGTAATTGGATTGTCATTGGGCTGAGAACCTATTATCTTTGGATCATGCCCCATGAAATCTGTTGAAGAAACTTTGCTGCCAGTCATTAGAGCCACCATCTTGGCTTACAAATTAGGTTTGAAAGGCTTCTTGCCACTGGGAATGTAATTTAAACCACTGCAATTGCACTCCCATTAATTAAAATTATATTAAAATTATGGTTCATTTTCTAATTTTTTTGTATTTTATTAGACATACTTATTACTAAATGCTTAACAAATTACATAGCAGTGCTTAGTAAAATTATGTTTCATAGATAATCCATCTCTTCAGCACATGTTACTCAGCATCAGTCGAATTAGTCAGTGTTAATCATTAAAGGATATACTATTTATATTTTTCATTACAGGTTTCAGAAAGAAGTATTTCCTTTATTTCAACGTAAAATGCAGGACCAGCAATGTCTACTGTACATTAAGATCAGTCCTGTCAATAAAGAAATATGCAGCTTTGCTTTAAGGAGACGTCATCCGTCATGGTCACAGTTCTTCCTACCTTAATTTCTTTCTTTTCTAAAACAATAGAATCCTGTAAAAGACAGAAGTCTTTTTTGTCCCCCTTTTTCTTTTTTGGATAGACGATTAAGAAAAAATTAAAAGCACACATGTACCAAAATCTATGCTGTTCTTTATTGCTATTATTGTCTGCTAAAAGCAGATCAGCACTGATTAAGACAGAAAAGGAGCTTGTGAGGACTGGAAATGAGAATGATGTGGGAGATGGTGGGTGAGGCAGGTCTCTCCCAGCTGGCAGAGAAGAGGGTGTGTATGAAGGGGTCCACAATACATCCTCTCTTGACTCTGGTCCTTCAGTCTACCCACAGCACCTTAGATTCTACAGGCATCTGCCACTGTCTAGAGTATGGATGTGAAGAGCTAAGAGGCATACTTCCTGAGATACAGAACCAGGCAAAGATCCTGATATTTACTTCTCTTGTTTATTGCCCCCCACTTTTGTGATTGATGTGATTATTCAGGAATATCTCCTTATCCCTCAATTTCTTGCCTGTGGATAACGTTGGGGTGATAGTTTGGCAACTTGGATGAAAACCTTCAATGATATTTAAAAGTATAAAATAAAGTTTTCAAATTTATACTGTTTTTATTTAGATTGTACTGAATATCTATACCTCTCCCCTGCTCTCTGAGCTACATTTCTTAATGTACCTATTTCCATTGTTGTTTCTGTTTCTAGCTTCAGCATTTTGTTTAGTTTCTAACACGAAATAGATGCTCAATAAATGTTAAATTGAATTGAATTGAATTGAATTGAATTGAATTGAATTGAATTTGAAGTCTAAAGATTACAGGGTTACTTGGAGCCAAATCACAGATAGGTTAAAGTATCATATATGGGTGGCAGCGTATAGCTGATAAAGTCTTTCACGGTTTGTTTTATTCACTGCCCTGCATGATGTTTTAGAGATGATTTAGGGTGAATACTGCTACCTGCTTTCCCATCTCTCTTTTCTTAATAGATCAGGACATTGCAGGTCAGAGAACTGAGAGATTTTTTTAAAAAAAGGACCACATACATCCCCAAGTGAAGGAGAATGTCTCACTTTCCTTTTTACTCACTAGTGGGAGAGGAAACTGGAAGACAATTAGTCATGGATTAAATATCCTGTTTGGGCCCTGTGACCCTTTGAATTCCTTTCAAAGAGTATATTCTAAAGATGTAATCATATGAAGACTTATTTAATCTCAGCCAACTTTTATTGAGCCCAAATGAGCCAGGCATAGTGTTCAGCATTTTTCATGTCTTTCCCCGTTTAAGTCTCAGAATAGTTTAATGAGGTATGTTCTTACAATTACTCTCCCATGAAACAGTTGGTGAAATGAGGCATGGGAGGATTTTATATGTCCAAGTGTCCAAGTTCCATGGCTATGTAGAATTTGGATCCACATCTTATCCTAGAGCTGTTTGTCCCCACTGCTTTGCTCACTGTCCAGTCTGTGCAGTGTTGCTTCATGCAGCGACGACCAGGAAATGATCTAAATAGGGAAATTATTTAGAAAAACATCCTTGAAATTCTACAAATGATACTTTAGATACAGATGATGGATGTCAAAAGATGATAGCAATAAAATTGAAATCTATAAAATGCTATGATCCCACTTTGTAAACATATGCCCATGGAAAAATATCTGGAGGAATTATAGCTCAATTTTTTCTTTTCTTTTTCTTTATCTGTATTTTCTATTTTAGCTACAATGAACACACCTAATTGTGTCATTTTCTTTTATAGGCTAAAGTACATTAATTGGATAGTAGTTTAGAACTTTTGAAGCACTCAGATAGCATCAAGGACTTGACATAAGATGTGTCCCAGCAAAGTGAATTCCACTTGGATATGGTTTGGCTGTGTCCTCACCCAAATCTCGTCTTGAATTGTAGCTCCCATGATCTCCACACGTCGTGGGAGGGACTGGGTGGGAGGTAATTGAATCATGGGGGTGGGTTTTCCCCATGCTATTCTTGCGATAGTGAATAAGTCTCACAAGATCTAATGGTTTTATAAAGGACAGTTCCCCTGTACATGCTCTCTTTCCTGCTGCCATGTAAGACATGCCTTTGCTCCTCTTTCCTCTTCTACCATGAACATGAAGCCTCCCTAGCCATGTGGAACTGTGAATTCATTAAACCTCTTTTTTAAAAAAATTTACCCAGCCTTGGGTATTTCTTCATAGCAGTGTGAAAATGGACTAATACAGTAAATTGGTACCAGTAGATTGGGGTACTGCTGTTAAGATGCCTGAAAATGTGGAGCAACTTTGGAACTGGGTAAAAGGCAGAGGTTGGAACAGTTTCGAGGTCTCAGAAGAAGATAGGAAGATGTGAGAAGGTTTAGAGCTTCCTAGTGACTTGTTGAATGGTTTTGACCAAAAAGTCCAGGCTGAGGTGGTCTCAGATGGAGATAAGGAACTTATTGGGAACTGGAGCAAAGGTGATTTTTGCTGTGCTTTAGCAAAGAGACTGGTGGCATTTTGCCCCTACCCTAGGTATCTGTGGAACTTTGAAATTGAGAGATGTGATTTAGGGTATCTGGCAGAAGAAATTTCTAAGCAGCAAAGCATTCAACAGGTGACTTGGGTGTTCTTAAAGGCATTTCATTTTGTTTTTTCACAAAAATATGGTTTGGAATTGGAACTTAATGCATAACAGGGAAGCAGAGCATAAAAGTTCAGAAATCTGTAGCCTGAGGATGTGATAGAAAAGAAAAACCCATTTTCTGAGGAGAAATTCAAGCTGGCTGCAGAAATTTGCATAAATAACAAGGAGCCAAATGTTAATCCCCAAGACAATGGAAAATGTCTCCAGGGCACATCAGAGGTCTTCACGCAGCCCCTCCTATCAAAAGCCAGGAGGCCTAGGAGGAAAAAATGGTTTCATGGGTGAGACCCTGGGCCCCCCTGCTGTGTGTGGTCTTAGGACTTGGTGCTCTGCATTCTAGCCCTGGCTGAAAGGGACCAATGTACACCTCAGGCTGTTGCTTCAAAGAGTGCAAGGCCCAAGCCTTGGTGGCTTACATGTGGTGTTGGACCTGCAGGTGCACAGAATTGAGGTTTGGAAACTTCTGCCTAGATTTCAGAGGATGTGTGGAAATGCCTGGATATCCAGGCAGAGATGTGCTGGCAGGGTGGAGTCCTCATGGAGAACTTACGCTAGGGCAGTGCAGAAGGGAAATGTGGGGTGGGAGTCCCCACACAGAGTCCCCACTGGGCACTACCTAGTGAAGCTGTGAGAAGAGGGTTACCATCCTCCAGACCGCAGAATGGTAGACCCACTGACAGCTTGCACCTGGAAAAGCCTCAGACACTCAATGCCAGCCCGTGAGAGCAACCAGAAGGGGAGCAGTACCCTGCAAAGCCACAGGGGCGGAGCTGCCCAAGACTATGGGAACCTACCTCTTGCATCAGCGTGACTTGGATGTGAGATATGGAGTCTAAGGAGATCATTTTGGAGCTTTAAGATTTGACTACCCTGCTAGATTTCAGACTAGCATGGGGCCTGTAGCTCCTTCATTTTGGCCAGTTTCTCTCATTTGGAATGGGTGTATTTATCCAATGCCTGTGCCCCACTGTATCTAGGAAATAACTAACTTTCTTTTGATTTTACATGCTCATAGGTGGAAGGAACTTGCCTTGTATCAGATGAGATTTTGGACTGTGGACTTTTGAGTTAATGCTAAAATCAGTTGACTTTGGAAGAGTGTTAGAAAGGCATGACTGGTTTTGAAATGTGAGGACATGAGATTTGGGAGGGGCCGGGGCAGAATGATATAGTTTGCCTGTGTTCTCACACAAATCTCATCTTGAATTGTAGCTCCCATAATCTCATATCATGGGATGGTCCCAGAGGGAGGTAATTGAATCGTGGGTGCAGGTCTTTCTTGTGCTGTTCTTATGATAGTGAGTAAGTCTCATGAGATCTGATGGTTTTATAAAAGGCAGTTCCCCTGCACTTGCTCTCTTGCCTGCTGCCATGTAAGACATGTCTTTGCTTCTCTTTTGCTTTCCACCATAATTGTGAGGCCTCCCCAGCCATGTGGTCCATTAAAGCTCTTTTTCTTTATAAATTACCCAGTCTCAGGTATTTTTTCATAGTAGTAGGAAAATGGACTAATCCACCCTTCTAGTTAATTTTCTTCTTATATTGCTTCTGGGCAGCTCTCTGTTTTCCTCCTCGCATGCAAGTTCTCTGGTGGGCCTTTGAGCTCAACAGGGCATCAGGGAGAAGTAGGCTTGTTGTGAGGCCAGGCTTGGACTGTCTATGGCTGTTCATGAAGTGGAACTTACATGGGATTCAAAGCTTTGTTGTTATTGTTTAGAAGGAGCACAGCCTTTGAAGAGGAAGGATGACAGCCAAATTTTGGGTAGTTTGCACAAGTATGAGCTCCAACAACTTAAAGAGCAGCAGGTATATTAGAAAGGAAGCTCAGAGAAATTGAGGAAAAGAGAAGCAAGATACCCACCTTTTGAAAAGAGTGGCTTACTCTCTTATTTTGGTGACTTGGGAGGGTAAACAGTATATAAAAACAAAGGACATAACTGGGAACCCAGGAGAATAGGGCTGAGATAGGATGGAGCCTTATGGTTTGGAGTCCAGCAAGGTGTGCTGTGTGTGTAGGCTCTTCCTTAACAGATGCTTCAAGTTGTCATGCAAATCCCATGGTCAAATCTCCATGAGGAAATTGGGGCATTGGTTTAAGTCTAAGCCATGGCTTATGATTTGTTCAGTGCCTCAGACACTTTGGGGTAAAGTTGAGGAAAGCACCCAGAAAAGAAGCTGTAAGTCCTCTATACTTCTATTTGTACATTTGAGGTTTAGGGTGTCTAATAAAATCTCATTTGAACAGGGTCTAGAGCTAAAACATCATCTATGAAAGTTCAGAGATTGGGTGTAGTGCCTCACACCTATAATCCCAGCACTTTGGGATGTCAAGGTGGATGGATCAACTGAGGTCAGGAGTTCTAGACCAGCCTGGGCAACATGGCAAAACCCTGTTTATACTTAGCATGGTGTGGTGGTGCACACCTGTGGTCCCAGCTACTTGGGAAGCTGAGGCAGGAGAATCACTTGAACTCTGGAAGCAGAGGTTGCGGTGAGCCAAGATCGTACTGCAACACTACAGCCTGGGTGACAGAGTGAGAGCCTATCTCAAAAAAAGAAAGTTGAGAGTATTTAGGAAATAGGAGCTATGATATGTAAGTTTCCTTGAGGGGAGAAATTAAAGAAAAAGGGTGCTGTCCATAAAATGCATCCAGAATGGGACAGCTGGGTATGGGGAGGATAGCAGAGGTGGATATTGAAAGAAAGGGCAAAGGGGCAACCAAAAAAATTCACCACCACATTTTCACAAGTCTTTTATTTGACTGGTTGTGTATTGAGAAATGTCTAGAAATGTTGCCAAATGATTTATTGGCCAAAGAAATTCTAAAGTTTTGAAGAATTAAATTTTCTCAGGCAATATTAGTCATTTAAAATTAAGTGTTGTTATAGCCACCATAGAATTTTATATATAGATGGTGATTGTATGTGTATAATCACCATAAACTCCAGAGTGCCTCTGTGTAATTTTTTTGGTGTTTCTAGAGTTTTGATTTAAGTTTTCAGTTTTGCAATGAGTTTACACTTTTAATATGGCACAACATTCCCAGCACTTTGGGAGGCCGAGACGGGCGGATCACGAGGTCAGGAGATCGAGACCATCCTGGCTAACATGGTGAAACCCCGTCTCTACTAAAAAAATACAAAAAATTAGCCGGGCGAGGTGGCGGGCGCCTGTAGTCCCAGCTACTCGGGAGGCTGAGGCGAGAGAATGGCGTAAACCCGGGAGGCAGAGCTTGCAGTGAGCTGAGATCCGGCCACTGCACTCCAGCCTGGGCGACAGAGCGAGACTCCGTCTCAAAAAAAAAAAAAAAAAAAAAAAAAAAAATATGGCACAATAGAATTCAGCTCCTCAATAAAATTCAGCAGTTCTGTTCGGCAATTGTGATGCTGTATATATAAAAAGATGCAATTTAGCAGAGAAGTTACAAGGGTAAGCTTTGGAGCCAGATCCCCTGAATGTGAATCCCCTTCTGCCATTTATTAGCTGTTTGGCCTTGGTAAAGTTTCATAAACTCTCTGTATTTCTATTTCGTCATCTGTAAAATGGGAATAATGATAGTATTTCACTGGCAGGCTTTTATTGAGGATAACAGGAATTGAAACGTTTGAAATGCTTAGAACTGTGCCTGGGACAAATGAAATTCCACAAATGTTAGCTATCATTTTTGTTATTGTTATTCTTAGACACCAAATTTCAGGTACTGGGGAGACACAAGGATGAAAAGATGTATTTCTTTTCTTCAACTATCTTATATCTTAGATCGTGATTTTTCTCTATTTTATTCATTATATTAGGTTGTATTAGTACTGCCATCAGTGTTTTCTATGAGAATTTCTGAGTTCCAAAGTTGTATTATTGAAAAAAATATGGAACTCTTTTATGGATTTTGATATTCCCTGGGAGAGATAGTTACCTCCTTCCTAAGCAAGTCAAGACCTAGCAATTCACTGTCTTGAAGGTGAAGCAGCCCCTCCCTAGATAACCACAGTGGGATTCCAGGAAAATCCTTTGAGTATAGCAGAGGCCCTATGCCTCTCCCCTCTTGGTAAATGAAATCATTGCTCTGTCTTTAAGACTAACTTATCTAGGCATGATCTTTATCTGACATTTATGTTGAGATCGCTAAGTGTGCAGCTACAATATATGCACTCATTTACAGAATACCCTCCTGCCTCCTTCTCCTCACAACACAGCTGGGTCCTCACATGCACATTTGAATTTTTTTTTTTAATGTACTCTTCCCTGAAACTAAGAAAAAGAGTGGAATCGTTGCATTTTTTTTCTTTTCAATTTGTGTTAATATAGACATAAGCCTTTATTGGGAAAAGTGAAACCAATGTGTATGAAACTTGGACCATATCCAGCTGAAAATAAAAACGAGTTCAGATGCTTTCTATGTTGGTTTTTGCCTCACATGCAGATTGTGCTGTTTGGTGAGAGAAATAAGTAGTCATTTATAGGTTCATTACATAGTATGGTTAAACTTGACCTTCTCTTCTCTTTGGCGAGCTGGTGAGAGACCTTTCTCAGTAGGTCCAGCTGGCTAATATGGCTCTTATATGTATACACCTATGTAGTACAGTCTGTAATTTCCAACTCTAATGTCACTCTCTTTGAGATCCTGATTTTACATATGGCAAGGAAGAGCTTACGTGTCATTCATTTTTCAATTCTTTGTATAAGATCTCTAAATGGGACATCCATTCTCCATTCTACCCCTACAACAAAACAGCACATTGTTATTTAAAGCAAAGCCTTTATAGATTAGTTGTTGAATGAGATACTCATCTCATGAATAATTAATAGCATAAAATAAAGAACAATGAAAATGCAAATTATCTGCACATATACAGTGGCAGTTAGCAGTACGACTATCCCTCCTGAGTTTGTAGAAGGTAGGAAAAAGCCAGTCAAATTTCTGATTGTACCTAGTCCTTTGAGTTGTTGAGACAATATCAGAATTCATCCTTTTTAGGACTCATTATTAAGGCATGAAAAAAGAGATTGAAATCTGGTAGAATTTTAATTCTTTCGTTAGCATTATTAATAAACAAGAATTGGCAGGAGCTAAACTGATTGGCACATACATCTGGAATAACAGAAATAAATAAAGTTTCAGAATGGAAGGAAAGGCTTCTACTACAGGGATTTTGGTTAGAAAATTGCATGCGTGTGGCAACAAGTTGAAGTCTAAACAAACCACAAATAAATCTTACTGAGGAGCACTTTTAGTGTGTAAGATAGGGACAGGTGGTTGTCTTTCTTCATGAGAGACATGTCTGGCTTTTATTTTGGGAAAGAGATCAGAGAGTCTGTTAGGGAAATGGAAGTGGAGTGTAGGTTACCACAGCTGTGAAAAACTAGCCAGGGAGACTCACCAGGGAAAGGTCTCATCATTTTAAGTATCAAACTGCCCTAGAGAATTATTTGCTGGATTGACTCTTAAGAAGACCTAAATGGTAAAGAAAAAGATCTCTGGCCTTTGAAGTGTTTATATGAATACACAGAACCAAGATTTTATTTCATGTGTAAATAGTGAATTCACTTTATTCATTTGATAAGGAAGCGGCATACACCAAAAGCACTGAAATTGTCTTTTTCTTTTGCTAAACTGCTGCTTTTTATCCAGTCTGTGTGCCTATCACACACAGTACACTTGGTCAATGCGTTCAGCGAGAACGATGATGGTTAAAGGTTGGATTTCATTTCCTTGACAGTCTGCAACCAGAAGACGACTCTCTGCCTTGGATTCTAGTGGTAGTTCGCCCCATGTCACTTTTGGTGAGGATCTCACGGAATAGTCATGCAATGTGATGTGGACAAGGAAGATGCGAACATTACAGGATGTGCCTTTTTATAAGGCATTAAATTACCTTCAATTCTTTTCTTTTCCGGGTGAAAGAGAAAGATGAAACTGAAGGCTCAAGAGCACCATTGAAAAGCAACAGGCCTCACAGATGGCTGACCCAGATAACTGATAGCATGACATTACAGCCTCGCTCTGTGTGGTGAGTTCTGGCAACCCTGAGCCCCCTGGCTGCCCGCCACTAACTGCCAGGCTAAACTGTGCTTCCTGTGGTCACTCTGAAATTGCCGTTAGTCTAATGGAGGGGCTCCCCACCCTACCTACCCGCAGACCAGGCCTCAATATTTCCTTCTGCATCACCTCTTGAGAGACTCACTGCATTGAAGAACTTGGGGCATTCATGAAACTTCTGTCTTGAGTCTAACATGGCTTGGATCAGTTCTCTTCAACCAGTTGCACTCAAGTGCCCTTAGTCACATGGAAAAGTTAAACTCTTACTTCGTTCACGCCAAATCAACCCTCAGCAAGAAAACCATTTCTTTTTAAAAATGGAGAGAAATTTACATTGTACTCCATAATATGTCTGTTTTTTAATTTCTTAAAGTATTTAACAACCATCACCTGCTGCCATACTGCAGCATTTTAGAGAAAAAAGTGATGTTTAGTTTGGTCCTTAAACCAGCAGTATCAATATCATCTGGGAACTTGCTGGAAATGCGGATTCTCAGACATCCACTGAATCAGAAACTCCAAGGGTGGAACTTAACTATCAAGCTCCACTGGTTCTTAACAAGCTCTTTAGGTGACTGTGTTGTATAATAAAGTTTGAGAGCCATGTGCTGTGTTAACCTGGGGACTTTGAGTATTTTATGATGTGGGTACTCTCAGGCATGTCATTCCCAAATTGGAGAAGCAGAAGATAGTTGATTGGAGCAGAGGTTCTTCAGCCTTTTTTTTTTTTTAAGGCATGTTTACATATGGGAAATACATATGGTCCCTAACTTACAATGGTTCAACCTACTGGTTTTTTTTTTTTTTTCTTTTTTTTTTTAATTTTACAATGGTGTAAAAGTGGTACACATTTAGTAGAAACTGTACTTTGAATTTTGATCTTTTCCCAAACTAAGAGAAATGGATGACTATCTGTAGCATCCTCATCATCCAGCAATTAATTTTAGTTCAGTGCTTCAACATTCTTCAGACCCACTGTGCCTTCAGCTGTATTCATTAATGGTGAATACTCATATGATGATTCTGTTTTTTACTTTTGGTACAGTATTCAATAAATTACATGAGATATTCAATGCTTTATTATAAAAATAGGCTTTGTTTTAGATGATTTTGCCCAACTGGGGGCTAATGTAAATGTTCTGAGCATGGCTATTGATGTTTGGTAGGTTACATCTTGTATTAGCTCACTCTTGCATTGTCATAAAAACCTGAAGCTGGGTAATTTATGAAGACAAAAGGTTTAATTGGCTCACGGTTCTGCAGGCTGTACAAGAAGTGTGGTGCTGGCATCTGCTTCTGATGATGGCCTCAGGAAGCTTACAGTCATGACAGAAGGTGAAGGAGAAGCCAGACCATCACATGGCAAGAGCAGGAGCAAAAGAGAAAGGGAAGAGGTGTTACACTCTTAAAAAACTAGATCTTGTGTTAACTAACTGAGTGAGAATTCAGTCATCACCAAGGGATGGCACTAAGCCATTTATGAGAGATTCACTCTGATGACCCCAATACCTCCTACCAGGCCCCACCTCCAACACTGGAAGTCACATTTCAATATGAAATTGAAAGAGGACAAACATCTAAACTGTATCCGGTTTGTTAAATTCATTTTCAACTTATGATGGGTTCATTGGGACATAACCCCATTGTAAGTCAAGAAGCATCTGTACTTACTTGGATATACCCAAAGTTCATTCAATTGGCCCTTTCATAAATATTTACTGAGCACTTACTGTGCAGGCACTCTTCTGTGCATTGGAGATACGACTGTGGACAAAACAATCATGGAGTTTACCTTCTACTGGGAAAGATAGCCAATAAGTAAGTATAATGTCAGTAGAAATAAGTGCCACACAGAACAATATAGCAGTGTATAGGATCAAGAATGTCTGAGTTAGGATTGCTCTTTTGGACAGGGTGATCGGAAAAGGTCTTTCTAAAGAGATAGCTTTTGAGCACACCTAAGTGAAATAAAGGACCAGGTTATGAGACTATCTGGGGGAAGACATTTCTAAGCACACTGTGAATGATACCTTTGTCAGGTTCTCCAACTTAGAATAGAGAAGCCTCGGTACTGAGAACATTTCTTATCTTTTCCTTCTGGGCTCTAGGTCATTGGGACTCACTGTCTCGTTCCCAAGTCAACTCTGTGCTGAAGATACATTCAATAGGAAGAGGTGGTTTAACTCTTCTGGCAAATATTCTACATGGTGGCTGTCCCTGAGAGCATCTGCTAGAGCAAGGGGTCAAGCATTGAGTCCTAGGCCCTGGGTGAGCAAGGGAACAAACTGGAACTCTAGACCTCTCTCTCACATCTCCCAAAGCAAAAACTAGGAATACAATTTGCAGTGTTTTTACTCCATAGATGACATTGAAGCTCTTTTCATGTCTGGATATAGGGTATGGATGTGAATATAAATCTCTCACAAACTTCCGTACTTTACTAGTAGCAGCAACACATTACTTGTGACCTTACTTTGTGAGTATTCCAGGCACAGCACTTTGTCAAGACAAAGCCTTAGGTTAAAAAATACTGTGAGAGAGGTCAAGGTAACAGATTCAATCCCTATCTGTGGCAGTTATCATTCCCCTAGAGACTCATGACCCTTCATAAAATGGATTTTTTTTTTTAAGTAAATACCATTAGCATCAGGGAGCATGGGGCTTGGAAGTACAAGTCATTCTCACCAAAGCCTTGCCAAATAGAGGCAATATTGACAGAAGGTTAAGACAGAAATTAAACAATTTGTTTGTTGCAAAGTATAGCGGAGGCTGAGATTCAGCTAGCAGAAGCAAAATCATTTCTTTTCCTTAATTCATAGCCCTTTTTTTGAATGAAAATATTCAATGAAAGTAGTATTCAACAGTAGTTTATGATCCTGAAGAGCCACCCAAGGGTTTCCCCCTTCATCCTACTGAAAATGCACAGAGACTTCACAAGAGGGTTTCATTGAGCAGCAGTGGTGATAGTAGAACCAGGACTTTACCTGTCTTTGAGGATGAACAGCAGAACATCCATCATCCAAGAGACCCGCTGTGCTACCAAAAGCATAAAGAAAACCATAAGTGCAGTATTGTAATTCCCAAAGATATTTCGAATGATTTCCAAAACAAGAGCAGGAATGGAGTCACAATTGTACTCTATTCCCACTTGAGATACAAAGGACATTTTCACCAAGATATGGGGACTGACTAAGCCAGCAGTATCAACGTTATCTGAGAACTTGTTAGAAATGCAAGATCAAGCACTTTCTTCTCATTCTCTTTTTTGTTCATGTGCTTTTCCTCACACTGCTTTACTTTCTCTGCCTTTCGTTTCTCTGGTTTATCACTGGCTCCCTCATCCTTCAGCCCTTGGATACAATGTGAAGTTTGAAACCTCCAGCATTCGTTTCCTTCAAAGAAAGCATGTAACCCCCACACTAGAATGTCTTTGGAGCTGTGTGAATAAATGTGTTGAGAAGGAGTAGATGGTTCCCAGGTAATTTTTGCAGACAGAACGGCAATCCAATTCTGGATCTGCAGTCAAACCATCTGCAGAGATAAACATCAGAAGCAAATTTGTATTTGTGGGGGAAACTGTCCTTCGTACTTAACCCAACATTGAATCTGAAATATTTCCAAACTTTATTACATGTAGAATTGGTTTTTAATGCTTTGAGGTGTTGTGTAGGTGAAAGGGAATAGAGCTGATAAATGTAGTTACATTCTTGCATCCATTGGTGACACAATTTTCCAAAAAAGTCATTTTGCATGTAGAAAAAAAAATGATGGGGAAATGAAATTGTGTCATAAAAATGTATAAAATAATCTGGCAGGGCTCAAAATTTGAGAGAGATTTGAGGCCAAGCAAAAGACTCTATCAAAAAGACTTTACATGCTATCTCCAATTTTCTTAAATCTTGATAATAAGAACATAACATTTTTCAATCTAAAATTATTCCCCTTGTTGATGGGGGTCTGAGAGCCAGGGATGCAAGACTATTCATTCTGGTTTATCTTCACATGAAATCCAGCCATGGGGTTCAGGTGGAGGGCATTGAAGTGTTGTGAGAAAGCAGCGGTGTAGAAATCTCTCATTGCACCAGTAGCTGACTTTTTCACATACACAGAGATAGAACATTGTAATTCTCCGCCTCACCCTGCATTCTTGTGGGATTTAAGAAATTCCTGCTCTCACTTTCTACAAGACCTGGTGTAGTTCATGCTGGTGCCAAATTGGTCACAAGGGGGCACCGAAGTGCCACAAATTTTGCCCTGGGACCTTTCTACACATGCAAATTTCCAGCTACAGAGGCCAGAGAACTGTGGCCCTTCAGGAGCATTCTTCCCAAGCTTGCTTGGCAGAGGAATTACCATGGTGGCTGGAATCGTCAAACATCGCCCACAGTTTGTGTCTGCCCAAGTGTCCATCTTGGTGCCAGTTTGAAAGTATTCCACCATGGTGGTTGAAGCACCATATTAAAGTTCTTTCTTTAAAATATTTTTTTTCTTTAGCTAATTCGGTCCTGTATCACGTTACTTTTAGAGAAATTGTTACAAAAATCCATTTGAGAGGAATCTGTTAATTTAAAAAAATGATAGTACACTTTCTAACAATACATTTCAAGTACTGGTGTCCTGAATATATTCTTAAGAAGGAAACTATTATTTTCTTTTTTAACTGTTTGCCAAAGGAGACAGTCATTTGTTGATTTATTTCCTGTACATTGTCTTTCCTCTTTACCTGAAAAGCAAAGAATTGGCAGGGTTCTTGCCGCAACATGAAGAACCATGGGATAATTTCATGGAGCAACAGTGAAGTTTTCGTTTCTCTCACTTAGAGAAGATGGGGAATTTGACTATTGATTTCAAATTTTCTCTGTCTGGGCAAGAGAGTTGTATTTTATTAAATGCAGTCAATTTGTGGTGAAATATTCTTTTTATTTTTCAAGATAGATTGCTGATTTACGGTGGGAAAATAAGTCTGTACCTGCTGAGTGCTGAAGAGAAGTGTTTATTTGCTTTATTGATTTGATCCATTTTTGTGAGATGTTTTCTGTGTATTTTTCATTTGGCTACAAAACCTACCCACAAATGGCTGTTGTACTACTTCAGCATTCTGGAGAATAGCTCCAAAGAGAAGAGTCTGGAATTTGCAAATAATTCTTTTGTTGGAGAAGCCTTTCTTGGAGAGAAGCTCTCTACTTCGGGTATGGATAGGCTTATAACAGCAACCTCTATACTTTCCAGTGATCTTGATTGGTTGTCTTATGGTTCGAGGGTATGAACAAAATAAGTTTTGGCTTCCCAGCTAGGACCCTCAGATCATTGTTAAGTGGGAAACATGAGCGATCACAGGTACTAACATAAATACAAGGAATATTAAGCTTTCAAAATGGTCCTTCTGGCCTCGAATTCTTTATTTTGTATCAGAGGATGAAAGCTTCCTCTTTAAAAACAAAATGACAATACTGCTTCTGATTGAAAACTTCCTCATGTATCAAAAAGCTAGACTTTCAAAAGACCATTCAGTGATGATGAGCAAGAAGAATGCCTGATCTATAGTTTTAAGTGGAAGAGTATAATGCACATACTATGTATATAAAATTTTACCACAAAAGTTTACATACAAAATGTAAAATGTGAGTATGTTTATATGTAGCAACTGGAGGGCGTTTTGGATTAAATAGGTTATTTTGTAGGGATTTAGATTATAGATGACTTTAAACAAATTTGTTTCTGTTAATTTTAGAACATTATTTGTGGGAAAAAAGAGCATTGGATACTTTTATAAAATGATGACTCCTGTATGTGATTGGGACTAATTATCTTGACATTTTCTGGCTGAGTTAAAAAAAAAACTTTTGAATGTTGGATTTCTTTCAAGTCATATTTGGTTCCATTAGAAGTGACCATTTCTACTTTCTTTACAGAGGAAATCAAACCAAGATTTTTAGATCTAGACTGGAAAGATAAACATAAATTTTATTGCAATATAAATTGTATAGAGTATCCATCCAATTTTGACAGAATAGGCTCAAGATTCATTGATATTTTTTATTTCTTCGATAATGAGGTAGAGGACATAAACTTGACAAATTCTAAACTATACTCAGCTGTCCCAGAAATAATATATAATAAGCTTCCATTAACTGAATGACCTGTTGCAATGAAGTATATTTTTAAAATCCATATGTATATATTTCAAGATTAAAAACTTACATACACACACATGAAAAACATAGTTTCTTTTTTTTTAAATAAAGGAGAAAACAGGTTTGTCATACAATTAGTTCATATACATATGAGGTCAGTTAACTCTGTTCAGCTTTTAGTCATGCATAGAAGGATAGCTAAAGATAGCAGATTCAACCCACTTCATTTCCTATGTGCGCCTAAAGGCACTGATGCTGAGTTTTGGCAGAGAAAATAAATTCAAATATAAGAGGATGTAGGCATGTTGATTTCCAGACCAGAGAAAGAAGTTAAAGAAGTAACTTTGTTTTGGATAGAGGTGGGTGGGAAGGACGCTCTCTTTGAAGTAATGTTGGGAGCTTAAATGATTTTCTAGGAGCCTTTCCAAATTTAATTATTTTTGTGCTCAGTATTTCAAATTTCAAATAATTACAGTTATCTAAATTTCAATACTGGCATATGGGTTCCCCATTTCCTGTGACTTATAACTGTACTTGTTTGGGGGAAGGAAGTTTCAAAGGTGAGATTCATTTTCATGGTGGTTGTGGTTGTTTCTATTGTGCACTTTTCCAGGCAGTTGTTGTGAAAGCAGTCCAGGAAACTTTGCTTATCATTGGCTAAAAGGCGATACTTAAAGTTGAGCTTTTGGGTGGTGGAGCAGGAAGTGGTGAAAGAAATATATAAGAAAGTAATCTTGGAACAAAAGCTTTGCCAATTTGTTCATTCTTGCATTGTTTTAAAAAAAGAATAATAAAGATTCGATAATCCTGGATTCCCAGAGCAACGCTTCCGTCACTGTCCTTCGTCCTGAAGAGCAATTTGTCCATCTACATTAGGTTTCTTATTTATATTCACATATGGATAGGTATTTCTTTACAAATTCGGCTGTCTCTTATTATATACTGAAAAGATAATATGCCTTTCCAGTCTTGCAGCATTGTTGCTGGTTTGGGACATCCCCACATATTAAAAACATGCAACTAGTATAGGATGTTCCCCCCGTCAATTTAATTTTTCCTAATGCAGTTTATCATGGGTGCTATTTTCAGGTCATGTTTACTTCTATTTGTAGTCTTTCTCTCTCAAGTAGATTTTTAAAAAGCAGGTCTAGAAATCTTTGTGAAACTTAAAAAAGATTATATGGTGTTACAAGCATTTCTTTCAAATTAATGCTTATTTAGATACCTAAAATGTTATATCACCTAGAGTTTTTATTATGCAGATAACTGGACTTCCATTTTCTTCTTGTTTAACAGTTTTGTTATTGTTTTAAAATGAGAATTCTTATTGATGGGAGAATACTGAGCCTCACTTTCCCTAATATGTAGATGAAAAGGGGAAATTAATGATTGACTGAACTTTTCACTTTTATCCAGATGTCTTCACTTTCTGTCTACTTAGCCTAAGTGTCTGTGTGTGTGTGTGTCTGTGTGTGTGTGTGTGTGTGTCTACAGGCATGTTTTGTAACCCTCCAGTCCCCGGTAGAAATTGGTGGGGTTAGTTCTGGGATGGTGATAGGATCTGGCAGCATAAAGTGGTGTGGGTGGGTGTTGCTTCAGCTAGAACCAAAATGCTCAGATATCCTTGCAGGTACAGGTGTGCTGGGATGGAGTGCAGGACTATAATGTGGAGATGGCACCTGCCAACAAATTCCAGTCACCAAACAAAGGGAATGACTGCTCTTCGGGGATTGTAATTGTGGTCTCACAGCAGATCTGACATTGTTCTATGCTTCGTGGTAAAGGGACAATTTATGTGTTGTTTCAAGAAATTATTACTCACATTTCTTCAAAAGAACTCTGCTGTGTAGTATTTCTGGGAACATTCCTATTTGACTGCAACAGTGATTGCCTTTAAGTGGTGAGGAAAAGTGATCTTCACACATAGAAGTTAGGAAAGCAAAGGTGATTTGGGACTGTGGTATAAATGTATTATTAAAATTCATCTCTTATATGGTGAGCTATATCTAATTTCAGAAATAGATTTTATCAACCAGAATCAGCAATATCTTTCAGTCTGCAGTTCTCTGTTACACAGACACATTCTCTATTAAACACATTTTTCTTTTAAAACTGGGAATATTATCTGATGCCTGTGTATGAGTGACATACTCTAAATCCCATCTGCTGATCTACCTTTCAAATATTCTACTGTCCTCCTTATTTCCCATTTTTTACTGTTCAGGCCCTCCACAGAACATTACTGTCCCAGCAGACCTTTTATCCAAGGACTGTTGATCACAACCCAAGAGCTGTCATTCTATTTGCATTCTGTGGATGCATCATTATTCACAACATTTGATGTCCATAAAAACACATTAAAACTATTTCCTTGAGCAAAAATAATCAGCTCTCTGCTGTACATATCATTTGTATACTCAAATTGTAAAATGTAAATTGATATATAAGAAAATGGCCCATTAACTTTTTCGTTAATGACAATAATACATTTTGTACACCAGCAGTAGGAGGATCATGTCTCTGCGTTAGCAACCTGAAGGGTAAATGAGGCCCTCCTTCTTTTAATTTTCTAATTTCATAAAAATGATGGGTATCATCAAGCAGAGATTCTTTTATGTATCTTATTTGCCTTAAAATACAGAACCTTTGATTTATTATAAAATTAAAACTACCCTGATATCCTGTGTGTTTTTTTAAAGAAAGCCAAAAATAATTATTTACTATTTGATTAAGCCAGAGAGGACAAGTTTTCACCGTGGATAATATGTAATTATCTTAAAATGTTTATTATATTTTCAGTACTTAATTATATGCTCCCATATTACATTTGAAGTATTACCAAAATCTTAAAGTATTAAAAAAGAATGTCTTTTATAGCCAGATAGCTGTGATAAAATGTAAACCCGTAATCGATTTCAAAATATGGAATATAACTTTTTGTTATGAGATATGGATATTTTAATTAAATATCATTAAGATTTACTTTACTTTTTGATGATAATTTAGTATAAGCATGCTTTTTATACAAGAGAATATTGAATTAATCAGCTGTCTTTTCTTCAGGTATTAATGATAGTCATATTCTTTCAGGGTACAGGATTTAACTCCTATAGTGCCTATGTGACCAGTTGTCAAACCACAGTATTTGATTAAAACATGGTTTAATAATTTGTCTATCACTGATACATCATGCACTAAGAGATAAAGAGCATCTGATATTAACTGAGAAATAAAATCTGCCTTCAGTAAATTGCGTAGAAAAATTACACAGTACATTTAAATTACCATTTGCTTAGCAACATGCCCGTGTAGCCATTCCAGTGGGGCTATAAAATGATCGATTTACTTCAATTTTCTACTGAATCCTGAAAAAAAAAGACTATCAGTAACCTATCCCTTCATCATAGCATGCTGATTCACTCTGTGTATTAAATTTACTGGCAAGGAGCAAGACGTTAACAAAAAGTAACAGATAATGTGAACATTTCATGCATAATCTGTAATATGAGATATGTATTAATAGGGAAATTATGATGCATTCAATTATTCTGAAATGCCTTCCAGAGATGTTTTGATTTGGCTGCGCTCGGATAGTAGCAGCACAGCGGGGAGCATCTCAAGTGATGAATAACCTAATCTCCTAATCTCAAAATGGGCACTATTCGTAGTTAGCCTGGGAGAGGCTGGTGGAAGAAAGCACACTTTGCAGGCAAGGCCGCTAAGATGAAGCCAACAAAAACAACAACTCGAACAACGACAAAATGACCAGCACCCCAGCCTGCCAGCCTGCTACCATGCCGCCCAGCCTTTTAAAAATCAAGATATGAAATGCACAGCTCTAAGGAACCTGTTTCGTTCCCTGTGATCACACAGGTCTACATTCCAATCTGAGAGGTACCTTGCCACGCCTCTCAGCCAAACTTACAAGACAAAAGGCTATAAAAATGATTGCACTTGCCTTAGTGCTGTTAGGACTCCAGTATTTATGAGACATTAGGTATGCACAAGAACCCTTACTAATTTTCCATGTTTCATGCACACCTGGAATAATCTTCCCCATGTATACCGGCTTTTTTTTTTTTCCTTTTTCTTAATTTCCAAAGAAAACCTACCCCAACAGGAAAGTGTTCATTTTGTATCATAAGCCCCCTGTTTTATAAAGCTGCTTGGGTGTAATTAAGTGGCTGCGTTTACTTCTTCATGTGGGGAACAATGGTCTGGCTCCTTGGAGAGGTCAAGCAGGATTTATTTTATTGTGTACAGAGTCGGAGCAGTGGAGGAGGTTGTCAAGATAGTAGCTAGTCATTCCTTTGCCATTTATGTGGCCCTCTCTATGTAAGAGTGAAGCTATATATTTTTTTCAACCTCTGATTTGCTTCCCTTTTTTCCTGGGATCATTGCTACAAAACTATTAGGTAATATTGTGTTGTAAGGAAAATAAGTCCTGAGGAAAATGTGCTATGCATGTATGCCTTCCCCCACCCTCAAATTACTTGATTGCAGCGGGCTCACTTTTTGATTAATGCAATTTTGCATAAGGTAATATTACACGAGTGTATTACTTTTCAGTAATTATTCAATGGAGTTAATATGGCAGACTTCTTGAAGAAAAATTAGAACCGTGGCGTCTCATTTCTCTAAATCCCCAGCACTGTTCAGTAGGGTAACAATAATAATTATGTATAAATAAATAAATTTCTTTTATCAATGTTCACTTGGGCTAGAAATAACGGGCAGCCTCATCCCCAATCAGAACACTAACGGCTACACTTTTTAATTAGCAATGTTCCGAGGGGCAGAAATGATTTTATGTGCAGTTTTGTTATGCTGCAGTTTGGGAGAGTGACACAGTGATTTGTTATAACAAGGATCTTTTCAGTTTAATCATCGTGTGAAATTATGTGTGCTATTTTGGTTTTGCTTTCCCTTGCACCTTTGGGTTTGAGCCACTCCACAACGGAGGACAGGAAAGGTTCGTGGACTCCTTTTCCTAAAGCAGTTTTCTCTCCTTTAAGTCTGATTTCACGTGGGCATCATTTTAAACTCTAGCAAGATGTGGTTCTATTTAACTAGCCCTTGCTTACAGAGGTCCCATGCCTACTATTATATTTCCTTACCATGATACATACTTTGCAGTGCATTTTTCTCACTAATCATGGTTTAGCAAACAAGGAAGGAGAGGGCCCCGTTTTATGAAACTTTCTGATGAGCGATGTTCAGTTTATTTCAGTCTTTAGTATACTAGAATGTACAATTGCTCTGAAGATAAATAAAAGATTCAGCCGGGTGCCACTGGAGAGCAGAGCAGCATGTCTTTGGCATTGCTTGAGACTTATCTGATTTGGATTTGTATACCTCATGGGGAATGGCAAAATATTGGAACAGACGGCTTGATATTTCCGAAGAATATAGTGGGCTTTATTAGCACCAGTTTCGCTCCCTGACTGACGGCTTTTTCAAATTTTTTATCTTATTAATCCGTGCTACTGTATGTAAATGTTATTCCTCTCTGCATAAGGGAGGCAACCAGCGATTTGTAATAAATGCTTATGAGTGCCTGAGGCTGCACTTAAACTTTAAAACATCTATTATTAAGTTGCAAAAAAACACTGTAATGGCCAATAGTGACCTCATAGGAATTTTAAACTGTGGTCTGCTCTTCTGCATTAAAAACAAAAAAATTGCCTCAAGTTAGAATTATGAGCAATGCTATTTTAACAGCTGCATTTTGATTATTAAAGTGTGTTTTACAACTGAATTACAATGCTTTTATGGACTCTAGGTATAAGATTTAAAAAGGTCATTAAACATAGTCGGGTTTTGTCACAGTAGGTGTCATTGTATACAATGGACACTACACAATCTATTTTATGTCACCGCACTTAGGATTTAAAATAGCATGCAGGAGCATTTTAGTTTGTTTAACCATGTAGATTACTATAGACCTCTCAAGGATTTTGACAGTTTGCAGTCTGAGGATGACTACTTTCATTATTATTTTATTAATTTGACAAGAAGCCCTACAGATTTTCTGTGTATCACTGATCCATTTGTCCCAGAAATAATTAAAAATGCCAGCCTGGAGCAACAGACAACAGATACACTTCTGGCAAATCAATGTTCAAAAATGCATTGCTTGTACTGTAGCCAACTCTTTAGTCCTGAAACGTTCCTACGTTTTCTCCATCTGATCATATATGGGCTCGTTGACAATAGGTATTGACCCATGGTGTAGGTTTTCCAAATGTAGCACCTTTAAATTGATTTATCCATTATGTCATATGCTGGATACTATATGTAATGTTTACATCTCTTGCTGCACAAATACAGGGTAAAGTTGCTGAAATTTCCCAGGGCTTCCTCTGTCGTATACGGCTCAGCAAGGCGGTAAATGTAAACTTCAGTTTGTCTTATGTATGCCCTGCCTGTTAGCAACTTATATGTAAATCTTTTATTTTCTTTTCATTAATTTGGCATGGTGTTATGCCTGTGAGTAGCTGGAGTCCATGCTATCCGTGAAACTGATTTCTGGGTGCCTGATTGTTGATGAGGACACAGGGATGGAGGTGTGATAAGGAGCATACAATCCTCAAAATAGTTGACAAAATGTCACAAAGGATTTTATTTGCATGTAGTACCCTGGGTAGGACATAATGATTAGTGTGCAGTGCATCGCTGGCACTGCGTATCCGAGCTCATCCAGATAACATGTCTGCTGCACAGCTTTGAATATTGTATATGTACTTTGAACATATCTATGACTAGCAAAGCTGTCATTCTGTTGAAAAATGTAGCTGCACGAATGACAATACTGGTTTAATTTTTTTTTTTAAAGAGGACATCTTCTAAATAATTATTATCATGCTAATAACATTTGTATTCTTTTGTGTATAATTAAGATCTGCCTGTCTAAGCATGAAATAGGGTTGAAATCGTGAATGAGTATGCTATCCTTAACCTATTTAGTAAATCAGTTTTAATTTGGCTTTCTTTAGGTTAAATCATAACAATAGACTGCTGTATACAAAAACCCACACTTCTTGGCTGTAAACAATCTTGGAAATATTTAACACTCAGCAAAGCTTCCCACAAAATTAAAGGAGCCCCTCTTATGAACGTTAAGTGTTGAATCAAAAATAATAATTCAGTGATATAAAGTCATTTATTTTATAAAGTTAACATTAACTCTTTATTTCTCAGAATGATAAATACCCAAGCAATTTTATATTCTGACCTATTTGGCTTTGGCATTTTTTTCTTATGTAACAAAAAAATTAACCTAAGACAATATTCCACCTACTTCTGAGAGGACATGAGGCAGCAAACAGGATAAAACACAGTGAAACGTAACAAGCCATTTACGGATAAAACATAGCAGGTTATGTAATTTAATGATCACAAACTGTTTTGGAATACATCGTGCCTTTTTGTTCCCTTAAAATAAGATAATCGGTTTTGAGTAGGATCTTTTCTTTTGTTTGTTTGTTTTTTTTTTCTGGTATAATTTCATGGCTAATACCTAGGCAGTCTATAATGCTAAAAGAAATTATCTTTGTCATTTTGCAAGGGTTATTCTTTATTTTGAAGCTTCTTATGGCTTCTATAACCTAGCATATTTACTCTTCCCTATCCCAACTGTAACCATTTACATGCTGTGATTTATAGGGTTATTGGAAAACACCTCCATTTATCAATTATGAGAGAACACAGACTGCTTGGGAACAGTTTGAGCAGCATCCTTGGCAAGTGAAATGTCTAAGGGGGTGGGGGGCTGAGAAGGAAAGAAAAGAAGAGAAAATGGCAACAGGAGGAAAGTGGGAGTGCAAAGAACTTATTGATGTTTCTGCTTTTGTTTTCCTGCTGAGCTCTACTTGCCCTTCTTCCCACAGCTTTCCTGGTGTTGTACACACAAGCCCCTGCCATTTGATTTTTCCATGCATATTTTTGGTGCTCATGCTGTTTTTCTATGAATCTGCATTTGTTTCTCAGTCGTCAGCGTATGTGTTCTGGATGTCTTGTATTGAAGGCCTAGCATTGTGCAGAGCCCCATGAGGAATACAGAGGGAGTGAGGATGGGATCTATTCTCACCTCCTATCATGGGCAGAACAAACCTTTACAAAAGTACCAATTCAAAATAAACAGAAAATATAATATGAAGTGAATGCTAAGTCAATGAAATCATATTTACAAAATGGTTTGCACGATAGTGGTTTACAAGTCATCATTTCTTAATAAATGCTAGTTGCTAATAATAGTAATATGTTGATGATGATGACAATTTGATGCCAATAAGGACAAGCAGTTGCCATAGAGGAAGAGGTTAAAATGGAGCAAAGTTTTCTGCCACTTAGGAGACCCTCAGCATTTGAAGGGTCTTCCATAGTGTAAGATGCTTTGCTAGGTCCTCTCTGACCCAAGCCCCATTCTCTCATTTCTCTGATTTATTTTCTTTATGGTAATTAATACCTTCTCATATACTACCTAATTTGCCATTGACTGTTTTTTTATCTGTCGCCTTTCTCTAGAATGTAAGCTTCATGAGTTCAGGGATCTTTGGTTTTTTTTTTGTTGATAAACCCCAAAGTCTTTGAGAGTGTATGGAACAGAGTCAGCACTTAATACCTATTTCTTGAATGCTGAATGAATGACTGAAAGTTTGTCTAATTTGCCTGCCTCCTCTCTCTGTTTTCTAGTCTCATCATCTGAGTGTTCCTGCCTCGTGCACACTTAGTGGCCATTGTGGGTCTGCTTTGTATAGTGAATCTGGTAGGCGGAGGATGGAAAAGAGAGAAAGATTTCCAGGGATGGCTGAGTGACCTGTGATGCCTGTGCAGACTGACCTAAGGTCAATTTCTAGGAACAGCTAAAAAATTCAATTATAGCCTCCTCATCTGTTTGCGTATTGAACCCAGTTTTTCTGAGCAAGCTTTTCCTGAGATCTCCATTTCTCCGACAATTCCCTCAACCATGCTTTATTTGGAATCGGGGCTTCAGTCCTTTCTCCTCTACCTTCATGCCAGATTAACCCTAAGCAAGTTCTTGGCCTCTCTAAGCTCTACTTTTCTGATTTATGGAACTGAGCTAATAAAGATACCTACCTCCTAGGAGGTTGTGAGGAATTAAATGAAATGCTGAATGAACTCTGCACAATGGTGAGCATTGATAGCCAATGAAATAATACTACTAGTAAGCACTATAGGTTTATGATCATTATTATTGTTGTTATTTATTTTGGCAGCAATCCGGTATGTTGTGTAAAATATTACCTACCATTTTGTGATCTGTGTTATACCTTGAGTTCTCTCTTTCTTTAGTATCTAATCACATCTTCTTTAAGTTATTTTTTCCCCTATTTTCTCAGAGATTTAAATAATCACTAGATTTATTTGAAAAGAAAACTTAAGGAACTGGTTTGGGAAAATATACTGAAATTCGAAACTATAATATTACTTTAGAATTTAGAAAACATCTTTTTCCCTCCAAGTCATGATTACTAATAGGAAGAGGAGTAAAATTGTGTGATTTGGATGAAGAACAATGAAGAGAAGAAAGTAAAGGAAGAATAGTTTGAAACCATTCACCATCTTGATTTTATTTTTGATTTCTATACATTTGACTAAACCTAAGTGAGTATTTTTGAATGTTATCTGATTTTTTTCTCTTACATCTGTATTTTCTTGTAAGCAATTATTATTTGTCGAATAATGAATTAATTAGAAGGGATGATATCTATATCTATCTATATCTGTATATCTTTAGACAGAGAATGAATATCTCCAAACTGGGAATTACTTTTCACAAAGAAATCTAAACGTAAAAGATAATTAATTTGAAAAGAAAAGTGATATGGTAATGTTGCACTGAGCACATTAAAAAATTGCAATAATAAAGATGCTGTTACTATTGTAAGATGAAATAGACATAGTAGTATAATAGAATTTAAATATAGAAGTTAAATAGTATAAATAATTTATATAAGTAAAAGTAACATTTTTTGATTTAATGGAGACAAGATAAATAATTTGAAGAAATGTATTAGAAATTTACCTATTGGGGGGAAAAGAATGTAGAATTCTGCCTCACACAATATTTAAACATACATTTAGGGTCAATGAAAAAGTTAAATGTAAATAATAAATTTGTAAGAAAAATCTAGATGGAAGATACGTTACTACTTACAGATCTAAATATAGGGAAAGACATTTTAGCATAAAAGTAAATAAAGGAGATATAGAGAAAATTAAGTTTGATGATGTGAAACTTAAATATTCATGCAAAAAATTAAAAGGCAAAAAGAAAATCCAGGTAAATATTGACAAAACATAAAGTGTTAGTCTGAATGTAAAAGGGATTATTAAAATCAGTAAGAAACAGATTCTGCTAGGAACATGTGTCCAGAAACTCAACATTTTCCTTTGTCTTCTCAGAAACCTTCAAAAGCAACCTGGAGAAAGGAAAGAAAAGCCTACACAATATTTTTGGTTGAACTAGAATACTGTCAAATGTTTGCAAGGACTGCCAATTGAAACCATTGAGTGATTGAAACCATTGGGAGTAAGTGGAGGAGAACTGGGTTCTATAACACAAAGCTGTATAACTCTTCTATACAAATATGCTTCCTGTAGTTTGGGACACACTCTGAGGGACAATAGCTGGATTCCTTGTCTGCAAAGAGGGTTCAAAAATGGGATGAATGGGGAAGTGATAGCACTCCTATCCCCACTCCTATCCCCAGAGGGAGAATCGGGCTCAGAGCAGGTTCACAGGCAGAGGGTGCCATGAAACATTATGCATATGGCCTGGAGCAGTGACTCCTGCCTTTAATCCCAGCAATTTGGGAGGCCGAGGTGGTCGGATCACCTGAGGTTGGGAGTTTGAGACCAGCCTCATCAACATGGAGAAAACCCTTCTTTACTGAAAATACAAAATTAGCCAGGCGTGGTGGCACATGCCTGTTTACACCCAGTTACTCGGGAGGCTGAGGCAGGAGAATCGCTTGAACCCAGAAGACAGAGGTTGCAGTGAGCTGAGATTGGACCATTGTACTCCAGCTTTGGTAACAAAACTGAAACTTCATCTGAAAAAAAAAAAAAAAAAAAGCACACAAGCCACCTTGGCAGGAAGTAGGCTGGCTTTATCTGAGAAAAGATGCCTATGAACATGAACTAACCCAGAACATACCTGATTCCTCCACACTTATGAGAACTTCTTATAAACAGCTCCTCCAGAAGACCCAACTCATACAATACTACAAATACCAGTACAAAAATACAACACTTCTGCAGCATGTATACAAAGATAACATTTTAAAAAGAGGAAAAGAGCCTCATTCTTTATTAACAAAAAACATTCACTAGAATGAGGCTGCTGGGACAGATGTAAATTGTGAATAATTGTGATGCCTTTAATTAAAATTTAAAAAAATCTCTTTACAAAAAAACCACAGTGCAGAAATGCAAATATACAGGAAAGACATGATAAAGTGGCAAAAAGAATGAAAAGTAAGCTGAACAAACTCAGGAAAGAAGTAAAAGAAAAATAATGAGCTACAGAAATGGAGGTGAAACAGGAAGCAGCACAAGTCCAAGAGACACTGCAGAGGTCATGGTCAGGGACACAGAGGGTCGAAATCATGAGAATGAAATGAAATAGATGTAAAGAAAGATATAAAGGATCAGAAAAAAGATGGTAGAAATAGAAGTAACGAGGAGACATACTGTATATTTGTTTAGATTCCTTATGGAAGAAAATACAGCATTAATGAAATAAAACAAGTATTTAGGGATACAATTTGAGAACATTTTCCCAAAAGGAAAGAATTAGTCTATCTATTGAAGGGGCACCAGTGCCAGGAAAATTGACCCATTTCAGTCAATACCAATATTAGGGCTTAATAAGCCACACATACCCACAAAAAAGGAGTCATTTTTTAAGGGATTAAAAATCAGGTTGGCTTCAAATTTCTCCACAGCAATCTTCAATCCCCAAAGATAACATAATTAAAGTTACCAGATACTTAAGGAAAAGAAAAATGAGTGAAGGATTTCGTATCTAGTAATGCTGTCCTTATACTATAAATACTATAAACCAACTGTTTTGAATGCACGAGTCAAAGTGTATTCTTCCAGTGAGCTCTTCTAGAAAAAATTACTAGAAAATTGACATTAATAAAACAAGAGATAACTTGGGAAAATATAGCAAAAGGACTGGCAGTGAACATTCCATATATCTAATAGAACTAAGACTAAAACTAATGTGGAATGTAGCATAGCAGACATAATATAAATGTTATATGCTAGTGATTCTTAAATTTTAAGGTATATACAAATCACTCAGGGAGCTTCTTAAAATGCAGATCCTGAAAAACTAGGTCGGGGTGAGTCCTGAGATTTTGTATTTCTTACAAGTTCTTAGCTAATGTTGATGCTATGGGTCTCTGGACGTACTGTGTGTAGTAAGTATGGTGGTATGGTAAAAACAATACAACCAATAAAATTAGGAGGGAAAAATGTATGGAAATTAAAAGAAGTATGATTATTCATTCATTAATATCTGTGAATTAATGAGTATTGTCTACTGCTGATAAATCAGCTTGTTGAAGTATAAACATTTAGTAGCACAAAGGTAAATATTAAGAAATATAATATTATTGACCAAAATCAAGTGGAGGACAAATGGGAGAGGATTCCAAGGAAAAGAGACATGATACTTTTTTCTCATTGCTCCTAGTAGGAAACTATTAGATACAGCCCTCCAAATTAGAGGATTAAATATATAATATAAAGATATAACTACAAAGGTAATGATTAAAACGAAGTACAAACCCCATCCTTAAATATTAGAACTATAAACATGTAAAAGAAAATAGACCACAATAGTGAAAGACATAAATAGTAACTAAAAAGAAACAAAATAATGACAGAACAAAGACCAAATATATTTATCATAGCAATAATGCAAATTACTTAAAACCCATTATTAAAAGACTAATGATTTTAATTAGAATCACATAGCAAGCCCACCCTTTATATCAGGGTTTCTCAACCTCAAAACTATTGACATTTAGGCCTAGATTATTCTTTGACTGGGTGGATGGGTGGGGGGCTGTCTTATGCATTGTAGGATGTTTAGCAACAACCCTAGATTATTCCCACCAGGTTCCAGTTAGCAAACCCCTCCCTCAGTTGTGACAACCAAAATGTTCCCAGACATTGCCAAACACCACCCCCGAGGGGAAGGAGAGGGGACAAAATCATCTCCAATTGAGAATCACTGTTGTAATTAAGACATGCATATATCAAAATGATTTAGAAAAATTAAAAAGATAGGCAAAGACATGCCATGCAAATGTAGATAAGAAAGATAGATGGTAACACAGTATGAATATGAAACAAGAAGGAATTCAGGCCAAAGGCATTAAGTACATAACGACAAGAAAAGCCCTTGGTAGTGTTAAAAGATAAAATTTGCAATAAAGATATAATTGTTATAATTTTCCATGCACCAAATACTATAGTATCAGCATATAAAAATATAGGACCTGTAAGTAAAAATAGAAATGTAATATTAATTCACCTCTTATTGTTGATGATGAGACAAAGTGAAAAAAAGTAAGTACACAGAAAACTGAAATAATAATGTAGATGTTTTGTAGTATGTTAGTTCTATTCTATAAAAATAGAGGGAAAACATTATTTTCCAATAACCATGAACCCTTAGCCTGATCATGTCCTAAGGAACCAAGGAAACCACAATTATCTCCAGATGTATAAATAGCAAAGCAAACATTCTTTGATGACAAAGCAACAAAACTAAAATTATGAACAAAATTAGGAAATAAAATTCTCTACCTTCTAGAGGAAAGTGAATCAAGTCTAGGCTTAAAGATGAAATATAAACCAAAATTTCAGAATATGTGAAAAAAAATAGCTCTCTGCAGGACAGTACTATTACAGCTGATAGGATGCAACTAACACAATATTGAAAGAAAATGCATCGCCTTAAATTTTTGTATAAATACATAGTAAAGACTACAAAAATTAATGAATCCAAGAAGAGGCAACAAAATAAATGTAAAAAATAAGAAGGAAGAAGAAAATTCATGAGTTAGAAAATAAAGACAAAGAACACAAATGATATAACTAAGGTGTTAGCTAAATTCTTCAAGATAAAAAAGGCCAACTACAATACACAAAAAAGAAGAGATTACTTAATATTTTGCAAATAAATTTTTTTAAATGTAGGTGAAATAATTTATTTAAATTGACTCTAAAGGAAACACAAAGTGTAAACAAGTATTTTTCCATAGCAGAAACAGAGAATACATTGTTGTCTATACTTTCCTCCTCCTCTCCAAAATAAAACAAACAAGTTGTAACTTTTTCAAACAAAATGATACCTTGAAATGGATGATGTTTAAAAAACTAAGTTCTATGGTTTTATAGGGGAACTACCAAAAATCTTTCAAAAGGAGATAATGTTAATGCTGTTTAAATTATTTCAGCTCATAGATAAGAGGAAAAAATGCCAAAATATTTTTAAGAAGTGAGCATAATACGGCCTTTAAAACAGCAACAACATAGTTTGAATTTATATAAAAATAAAATATTAGACCAGTGTTTCCATACCTGGCTTTACATTAGATTCCCCGTAGACCCAGGATGCGTCTTCACAGATTCAGATGTAGTTAGTTAGTGCATGGTGAGGTTGGGTCAGTATTCATTTATTATTACTTCTTTTTTATTTTGTTTGTTTTTAAAGCTCCCTATTGATTGTAATAAGCAGTCGGATTGGATAATCACTGTTTTAGATCAATGTCTCTCTAGAATATCAGTATAAAAATTCTAAATAAATGTTGATATTTGGAATCCAAAAACATATTAAAGGAATACATCATATGACCAGGATGTTTCAACATTAAGATATCTAATAATATAATATTAGTGGAAGAAAAATTATATAACCATTTTCATAGATACTTAAAAGATACGTTGTGGAATTTAATATTCATTCCAATTTAAAAAAAAACACCCAACAAAATAATATATCCATATCAAACCAAAACCCAACATCATGTTTCGTGGGAAAACATTAGAAGCATTTCTGTTAGAAACAAGAAAAGGGTGTCCACCATCAATGTCTGTTATTATAGGGTGAATTAGCCAATGCAAACAGACAAGAAAGAAATAAAAAGAATAAAAATTAGAAGTGAGAAGGTAAAAGTATTGTGTTGCAGATGATATAATTAAATACTTTGAAAACCAAGAAAATCAACTAAATTTACTGCCACAATAAAATCTCTCAGGTGTCAGGGTACTAAATTAATACACAGATGTCAATAGTTTTCCCATTTACAAACAAGTTAGAAGACATAATGGGAGAAAATACCTGCTTTGCAATAACAACAATAAGTAAAATTTAGAAGTATGAGCTTAACAGGAAATGTGAGGCTTCTAGGAAGAAAATTTTAAAATATTTTCAAAGTCCACAAAAGATTGTATGAACAAATGGAAAGGCATAGCATGTTCTTGGATAGAAAGACTCAGCATCATTAAGATGCTAATCCTTCCTGAGTTTACTTATAAATTTAACATGATCCCGATAAAATACCAAGTCTTTTTTTCCCCAAACTAGACAAGTTGATTGTATAATTCATATGAAAATCAACAAGAATAGCCAAGAAATTTCTGAAAAAGAAGACCAATGAGGAGGAATTAGACAGACATAGAAAAATGTGTATGGTATGCTATGATTTGTGTAGGAGAAGAAGAAAAACTTTATAAATATACATAAATATATATATAATATACACATATACTCTGCTGTGTAGTGTGTGTGTGTGTGTGTGTGTGTGTGTGTGTGTGTGTGCGTGTGCATTTGACTTGCATATGCATACTGTTGTCCTCTGGCAATAGAAATAAGAAACAAAGAAGAATGGTAACCTATTCGGGATATGAGCATGAATCTAATTCTGGATAGAGGTAGGAAGCTGAGCCTTGGTTGCATGATTTTTAAATGTTTTGAAGTGATTTTCATGTGATTATATTAACATATTCCAAAGTAGATAAGCAAAATACAAACCCATTTATAGAAAAGAGAGCAAAGGACAGCAACTTGAAACAAAGAAATTTTGAACATTACGAATCAAGGAATATAAATTACAGCAATAATAATAATGATGCTTTATTGATGTATAAAATATGTTAGCCACTGTCACAAGCACTTTATAGGATTTAACATAATCCCCAAGCAATAACCCTGTGACTTAGGTATGTGTCACATATACATAACCCTGTGACATAGGTATAGATATGATTTCTGGGGATTTTTAGTTCTCTGTTTCTTTTGATTCCCAGTGTCCAGAATCACTATTTTTCTTCTTGTTTTCAGAGGAGAAGCAGTGAGTATTTAGAAAGAGAGCTGGTGTTCTTGACCATCTTGTCACTCAGTTATACTCCATTATTTGCCTTAGTACTTCTGGACTTTTCTGGATCCCTTCACTTTGTGTGATTTAAAGAGGTTTAATGGTTTTTTATTGGTTCATTGGGTAGGTCGTCAAATTAATACAGAAGCATTGTTAAAAAATTGTTTGCATGTGACCAATTTTATTATTTCAAACCAGCACTACAGCCATGAATTGATTAACAAAATCGTTGGAATCATCCTCTATGTGCAAGATACTCTGCTAGGTACAGAGGGTGGTAGGCTTCAGGAGGATGACTAAAAATATAGATCTGGATGCCACTAAGGTCAGGTTCAGTGGTGGTTTTCTAAACTCATGACATGTGCACTTAAAGAAAGCCACTCAACTCAGTAAGAGCAATAGTTGAGTTGATAAAAATGAGGTTTGCTTAGCTGGGAGAGAGACTATTGCAAAATTCAAATAAATGATGATACATCAGAGGCAGAAAATCATAAAGCACATGAGAACTACTTAACACTGTTCAACGACTTACTGGCTGTGTGACTTGGGGAAAATTAACTAATTAAACTAATCAGTCTATACTTGAGTGGCCTCATCAATAAAGTAAGATAATCATGGCACCTAACTCATTGGGTTATGGTACAGATTAACAAATATAAAACTCTCAGGACACTGCTGAGCACATGGTAAGTGCTCAATAAATGAAAGCTATTGTCATTGTTATTATAATAAAATCCCAGCACTCTCAAACAGTTTTTAAAACTCAAGTGACTCCAGAGATACTCTGTATAAGCAGAGAGCTGATTTAGTAGATCAACCTTTTCCCACAATAATTAACAAATATGATGGGGATAAACATAGCAGAAGAGAAGGAGGGAAAGGAAGAACAGAATAAGAGCATGAAAAGATAATGGCTATCAGCAGCAGTGGTGGTGATTAAAATCAACAGTGAGGTTAGTGGTAACACAGAAGTGAGACTGAGATGAAGATGCCAAAAATGAGAGCTACACTATACCATCGGGGTAAGCAGAATCCACCCCACAGGAAAACAGTTGGAGACAGCACAGGGCATCTCAAGTGTGTATGTTTGCGGAAGGACTGGTAAAGAACTCTTTGTGCCTTTCTATTATGACCTTTCAAGGCTCTAGGTGTCATTATATGATGCCAAGCAGTAGTATTTCTATCTGATAATTGGTATAAAAATTATCACATCTAATTCTATCTCAGTAGCCACTATATATTATGGATTTTGATTTTCCTCTAGTAAAAGGCAAAAGACAAAAAGATTATAACAGTTTGTGCAACATGTAAAAGATAAAATGAGTATCTTCACATGACTTGGAAGGTTTAGTCCAGGAATATTTTATGGGACTTACTTGACTGCATTTGCTGCATTGCAGCTTTAAAATAGAGAGGTGGCCTGGCATGGTGGTTCACGCCTGGAATTCCAGCACTTTGGGAGGCCAAGGCAGGTGCATCTTCTGAAGTCAGGAGTTCGAATCAGGCTGGCCAACATGGCGAAACCCTGTCTCTACTAAAAATACAAAAATTACCTGGGTGTGGTGGCGTGCACCTATAGTCCCAGCTACTCGGGAGGCTGAGACAGGAGAATCGCTTGAACCCCGGAGGCGGAGGTTGCAGTGAGCCAAGATCGTGCCACTGCACTCCTGCCTGGGCAACAGAGCAATACTGTCTCAGAAAAAAAAAAGAGAGAGAGAGAGACAGGAAGGTACTTGATCAAAAGGCAAGCTGACATCTGCAATCATTTTAAGGAAGTGAGTTTAGGCCCACTTCTGAGACAGTAATCATTCAAAATCTCTTCCTGTATATATATGCAGTTGTCCCTTGATACTCATGGGAGATTGGTTCCAGGACTCCTAGAGGACACTGAAATACGATGATGCTCAAGTCCCTGATATGAAATGGCTAGTATTGGCATGCAACCTACACACGTCCTCCTGTATACTTTAAATCACCTGTAGATTGTTTATACTTCCTAGTACAGTGCCTACACATCACTTTATTCATGTGGATTCAACATAGTACTTAACTGGGGCAAATTTTAGTTTTGCTTCTTGGAACTTTATAGAATGTCATGGAGAAACACAGGCCTGGCTTGTGGTACAAGAACAGTGAGTGGTCAGTGTTATTACTTGTTCTATACAAATCCTACTAGGCAAATTGTATGATCACTTTTATAAAGGTTAATAAATTGAATATTACTAGGTTTAGGTAAATCACTAAAATCGCACAGTAACTTTGGATTGGACTGCAGACATATTTGACAACAAATCTCTTCTCTTTCATATGTTGTAACTCAGAAACTTTTAGTGCATGAATTTGGTAAAATCCACTTTGATTATCAGAGTTCTATATGTTTTTATGTAACATTGTCTTTTTACTGTGTTCCAGCCTTTTGAGCTTTCCCAAAATGTAAGATATTACTGTCTTTATAAACTGATATAGATGTTTGCTACATATAGAGATATTTCATGAACACACACACACCAGACAGAAAACTCTCCTGTCTCATGCCTCCTTCTCCTCCCTCTATGTATCTACCGCCTTCAGAACAAAAATTCTTAAATCAGTTTTCTCTACCTATTCTACTCCTTAACTACCACTCCTGCCTCAATCCACTAAAATTTCATCACTTCTCAAACATTGTTCCTGTCGTGGCCACAAATTCTCTTTATTTTTTGTAAGTTGAAAGGCCACTGTAATTATGATATTACTTGACATCTCTCAATAATTTGATCGTGTTAGCCACTTCTTTCTTAAAATCTCCTTCCTTAAAATCAGTGACAACGTAGTTACTGCTTTTCCTTTTACCCCAGTCGCTCTCAGTCTCCTTTGCAAGAAACTCCCTTCTAGGTCCCCTTCTCTTCTTCCATGCCTGATCCTGCCCACTCCTGTGACTTTGCTGGTGTGTGTGGTTCTAACCCATACCCCTTGCCTGGTCTCCAGGCCAATCTTTCCAACTGCTTAGTCACTATATCTTCCCAGCCTTCAATTTCACATTTCCAAAATTGATTCCAATGTTTTTCCTACCTTCCTATCCTCCTACCCTCCTACTCTAAGCCTGACACAACTCCTAAGCTACTTACTGTGAGGGTAGAGGAATATGAAGCACAGCATTCAGGACATATTTATTGAATGAATTTAGGAAACATGGAAAGTAGAGAATTCACTTGTTTTTCCTTTATAGCTTAGTGACCTATAATAGGAAGTGCTTAAGAAATAATTTCTTAGAATGTTCCAGTTGCTTGTAAAATAGCTTTTTCTTTCTTTCTTTCTCTCTTTCTCTTTCTTTCTCTCTCTCTTTCTCTCTCTCTCTCTCTCTCTCTCTCTTTCCTTTCTTTCTTTCTTTCTTTCTTTCTTTCTTTCTTTCTTTCTTTCTTTCTTTCTTTCTTCTTTCTTTTCTTTCTTTCTTTCTTTTCTTTTCTTTTCTTTCGAGACAGAGTTTTGCTCTGTTGCCCAGGCTGGAGTGGTGCAGTGGGGTGATCTCAGCTCACTGCAACCTCCACTCCTGGGTTCAAGCCATTCTCCTGCCTCAGCCTCTGGAGTAGCTGGGACTACAGGTATCCACCACCACTCCTGGCTAATTTTTGTATTTTTAGTAGAGACAGGGTTTTACCATGTTGGCCGGGCTGGTCTCGAACTTCTGACCTCTGTTGATGCTTCTGCCTCAGCTTCCCAAAGTTCTGGGATTACAGGCATGAGCCACCACACCCAGCTAAAATAGCATATTATTATTCCTCCTGTGCCCCGCACAAAGCATACTAGGATAACCCTTGCATAAAAGCCAACATTTTGACCTTGGTCCATAATGCTAGTGCCCTTGGTAGCACTCCAGGGTGGATGACCCCTGCAGAGCTCTGAAGTCTCTCTATATGACCCCTACAACTTGTTACTATACCTGAAATTCTGCACTTCTGAAATAACCCCTCTATGAAGTGGCCCACCAAACCAGAATACTTTTAACAAGAATTAAGCACAAGCATAATTATGCAGTTTGGTATTTGAATGAGTTGATAAATTAATATTAGGTTGGTGTAAAGATAATTGTGGTTTTGCCATTATAGAAAATTAAAAAATAGAGACCCATAAAGAGATGGAGGAGATGTCTTTATAAGCAAGTATTATGTCAAAACATACTGTAGACAAAATATACTATATTTCTTGAGCATTTACTACATGCCAGAAAATAGTCTATGAAGTTGGTGTGTGTTGATTCATTTAATGCTCCCAACAACTTTATGAGATGATTATTCTCATTTTCTAGATTAGAAACCCAATCACAGGGAGATAAAATAATGTGCCCAAGGTCACACATCTGTGAGTGATGAAGCATAACCACCACATTACAGATGAGCTCAGTAAGGAAAGCTTGATTCCTTTACATGATTTACTGGAAAGTGACATAAAGCCACAGTTCACAAAAAGAAAACACATTTAGTAAGCAAATACTTACAAAAATATTTGTCTGTCTTAGTAAGGGAGAAATGCCATACAACAAAATACCACCTTTACATCCCTTAAATGAGAGAGAGAGAAACAGGGAGAGGGAGAGGTGGAGAGAGGGAAGGAGAAAGAGAGAGAGGATGGGGAAAGGAAAAAGGGGAAAAGAAAGAGAAAGGGTATACTCTAATCTTGGTGAGGTCGCAGTGAGATTACATACTTTCTGCCACCCCTGTTACAGTGCAATAGGAGCTGCACTAATAAAATGATAGACCGAGAGTTACAAAGAATCTTTTCCTGAGATTTTAGCATAAGGAAATAATTTAATGAAAAGGGAACTTCATATACCAAAATGATAATTTCATAATTATTTATAGTATAGTGATATTGCAGATGATCTAAATGCCTAGTGATAGAAATGTCATCATAATTCATGAAATCTGTAGATTATCCAAGCATGAAAATAGCCGTTTTGAAGAAGACATGTGTAATATAATGTTAAGTGAAGAAATCTGAATACAAACTTTAATTGTTATATCTATACCTAATTTTATGCTTATGATATAGAACTGAGTAAGAATATAGAAAATTAAAACAGTTGCTATGTTAATTGTGATATTATGATTTTCTTTATTAAATACCTTTTTTTGTTATAACATTGCTTTCGTGGCAAGTGAAACTAAGAAGTAAACCAATTAGCTAGATGAGATATAAGGAAGTTTTGTAAATGCTCAGTACCATTATTTTGGGACAAGCGAAAAGTTACCATTATGTACTAGGAAGAGCCTGGGGCTTTGAGTATAAACAAATTTCGTTGTTTTTTTGTTTTTTTGTTTTTTTTGAGATGGAGTCTGGCTCTGTCGCCCAGGCTGGAGTGCAGTGGCCGGATCTCAGCTCACGGCAAGCTCCGCCTCCCGGGTTCTCGCCATTCTCCTGCCTCAGCCTCCGGAGTAGCTGGGACTACAGGCGCCCGCCACCTCGCCCGGCTAGTTTTTTGTATTTTTTTAGTAGAGACGGGGTTTCACCGTGTTAGCCAGGATGGTCTCGATCTCCTGACCTAGTGATCCGCCCGTCTCGGCCTCCCAAAGTGCTGGGATTACAGGCGTGAGCCTCCGCGCCCGGCACAAATTTGGTTGTTGAATTCTGGCTGCAGCATGTGGTTTTAGATCAATCACAGCAAATTTGACCCTTGGTTTTATTAATCTGAAAAAAAGTCTAGACACTTGGATTAGTAGTCAATAAAATTTAGTCTTTTTTTCCTGAAGCAACCCTCCTATGAGTTTCAGGATGTAAAAAACAAATAAAAACAAATCAAACAAGAAACTCACATCACCAAAAATCTAAGTTAATTCTATCCAGGCCTATCAATTGAAAATACTTAATTTGGTGGCTGCTTTGCTGGATCCCAGCATTTGTATCCTCTTTTTTAAATTTTGAAGCACTAGAATCATAAGTATTTGGAAAATGGAATTTTTGCTTTGTCTAATTATTGAAAATATACCTATGTCTGGCCAGCATGATGGTAACCCATCTCCCTGTCTGTGGCTGTCAGAATGGGAAATTTAGAAGATACCAGTGTAGGATGAACATTCTAAATTTATTAGCGCAACTCTTCTCACCTGATTCAAAAGTTGGACAGAGTCATCCAATAAGCTAAGTACCTAGAGGCGAAACGAATTGAGTTTTCTTTGAGAACACTGTAAAGTTTTCTCTTAATTATGCTAATGATTTCCTTGGCAAAAGAAATGTGTTATATTCATATTATTGGTGGTACTTTAGATGATTTTAGGAAGTATATAGATTTTAATAATTTTAATTATATTTTATTTTACTGTGTATTAGGAAAAAAATGGTCACCAAAGCTTAATATGCACATGCTTATACTAGGAATTATGCAAGATGATCTATATTGGTATAATAAATATAAAGGAACTATTTACATTCCTTTCTTAATTGATTCTTTCATTTTCTTTTGGTATATATTATACAATAATAAATGTACATTGTTATAAATAAAACAAATGACTGGATGTACATGCTAAAAATATTTGACTTATAAGAGATGTGAGTCAAGAAATTTAGAAACCACTGTATTTGAGCAATATTGATTTTCCATCTTTAATAGTGGTATAAAGTTTACTTTGAAATTTAAATTACAAAAATAGTTAACATAGGGTAAATAATAGTACGGATAGTAACACAGATAAGTCACAGACCAAGGTAGTGAGATAAGAATTACTAAAGTTTGGAAATCCTCACAGAGAGTATTGGATGGTAGAAGGCATATGGCAGTGTCCAAATAAAAGCACATTCATGTACTAGCCTTTTCCCATGCTCAAGGGTATCTGGAAAAGTCGGTCATCCTAGAATAGCAGAACGTCATTAATCCTGATTAGAAAAAGGGTGGAGGGGACACTGAAGGCATTTGGTAGGCCAGTTAAGAAACTGGTGGTAGGACATAAAAGATCATGGGTGCAAGGTTAAAATCTGCTTCTGTGTAGTGTCTACTACTTTCAGACTTTACCTTCTTACTTACAGCTCTAGTTCATGACTGATTTGGAGTAGAAGGAGATTTGAAATTCCTACAGCATAAGGAAAAAGGTGCAGATAAAAAAAAATAAATTCAGGTAGGTCACAATTTGCTTAGACACACTTTTTTTTTTATTTTTTTTTTTTTTTTTGCAGCCATCCCCCACCACTGTACCAAAGTGGAGGTACTGCAAGAAAATCAAGCTGAAGCTGCTTACTGGGCAAATTGAAAATAAATCCTAAATAGTGTATTTGTGACACTAAAGATAGACTAAAGTACCCCTTCAAAGTATCAATTTATAAATTTATACATGCTTTGATTTTTTAAAGAAAAGTAGAAAACAGTCTGTATATGGCTCTGAAAATGCTTTAAGGTGAAAATGCTACAAAAGAAAGTCTCCAGGTTTTGACCAAATATTTTAGTTCTGAATCTATGTAATTCATTAGAGAAAGAAGTAACCACTTCAGTGTGAGAATCAGCTTTTCTAAGCCATTTGTATTATGTGAGATAGAGGGAAAATAGATTATGGTTATTTTTGCCAAATAATTAACTATTATTAACATGAAAACTATGTATCAACAAAAGGACTAGAGGAACACCTACAGTACTTAGGTCAAAGTAAGAAATTGTTAATTGCTGGATTTTATGCTCAGGAACATTTAAAAAAATAATAACAGGGGAAAACGCCAGCCCATCTTCATTATGATGGTTTTGAATTCAGTTTCATTTCTAGTTATGAGGATTGTAAGGAAATTTTTGACCTTTCTTTTGCATCAGCCTCAGTTCACTCCCTTTGCAGTACTGCATAATTGTTGTGTATTTACCTCCCTAGAATTTACCTATGCTTGTCACTAGTGGGTGTGAATGCAGGATAAGGGGAAGGATAGAGGTGATTTCTAGGAAACTCAAGTTGAACTTTTGCCTTCTTGGACACTTCTGGGGCAAAAAATCCAAAAGCCCTAGAGAATTCCAGCTCCTGGTAAGTATGACTCATTAAGTACTGATCTTTAATAAATTGGCCTGGTCAGACTCATTCTTTTACTTAGAGAAATATAGGTCTGAAAAGAATTTTCAGCTGTCATAAAATTCATCTATGTTGATTGTGCTCAGGACTAACCAGAGACTCAAAGATGTTGGCCCAATCAGTTATTTTTCTCATTGCAGTGGCTGACAGCTCTCATTGCTGAATCTATGCTATGGCTTATTTCTTTTTGTCTGCTTTTCAAGATGAAAATCACTAGAAGCTTTTGAAGAATATTTTATTTTATATTTTATTTTGTTTAGAGACAGGAGTCTTGCGGTGTTGCCCAGGCTAGCCTTGAAATCCTGGACTCAAGTGATCCTCTCACCTCAGCTTCCCAAGTAGCTAGGATTATTGGCATGCACTATAGTGTCCGGCTGAATATCTTTTTTTATATGGGGAGAATATCCCTTTTAGACATTTCTTAAATATGCAGTTATACTGGGAGTTTGACTGATAAACTTAAAGCTCTTTGTTTGGTTTAAAATTAATTCCAATTGCCTTTAGCTTTTCCCGATTGGTCAGCAATGTCTTATAATCCAGCTCACCTTTTAATTTTTCCTTCATTATTCCCGTGAGAGAGAAGCCCATATAAAACACACAAACACAAAGATAGTAGAGGTCCTATTTAGGTCTTTGACTTTTATAAGCTTTTTTCTGTATCTCATCTTAATTAGCAAGTGAGATCAGAGGAAATATACTGAACATAAGAAGAGAGAGTTGATGGGACAAGGACTTTAGGAATATTATTGTGTCTCTAATAGTTTCATGTGGGTTGAAGGCCATCTGGACGGCATTATGGGAAAAGGGCAGCCTGCTGGGATATTTGGAAGAGAATCAGGTTTATTAGATAACTCGTGCAATAAAATTCAAATTTTGGAACACCTGAAAGGAACGAAGAAGAGAGGGAGCTATAAAAAGAAATATTTGATTGTCATATGGGTACTCTAGAAGTGAATATGGTATTATAGACAGGAGCAGCTGTTATTTTAGAGAGCACATTGTTCATATGACCCAAAAAAACAATATGGAGTTGCTCAAAACAAAGAAGACAGAATTCATGTGCTCGCAGTTGGTTTTTAGGAACATACCTCGGCCTTTATAACTGATAGAAAATATGAAATCTCACCCTCTTTTGAAGCAAAATATTCCTTTTCTAGTTTTCTCTTGACTTTTAATGTTTAGCTCATGTTAAAGATAGAATTCTGGTCCTTATAAATTTTCTTGAATTTTGTACAGTTTTAAGGAAAAAAACTTTTATAAATTATTTCAATGTTTTCCTTTAGAAAAAGCATGCTTAGGAAGAACTGTTAAATTTATGTTACAGTTTAATTGTTCAGATGATACATAAGAGAGCATTTTATTCCAGTATTTCTCAGATAAAAGAATGTGATCTCTAAGTTTAGAAGCACTAACTTAGGAAACTGAAGTGCATGATATATAGCAGCTTTCAATTCTGAATTTTTACCAGTTTGGTTTATGTAGCTGATAAGAAAAATCCACATGAATGCATGTGGGGCAATTGTTGTCATTCTTTACATTAGGACATGTTAAGCTATAGGATAGCCATCTATATTTGCCAACAAAATTGCTGAACTTTTGGTAATAATTTATCCCCAATGGTGTCAGAAAGACAAAATGTAAGTGGCTGTACTTAGTTACATAGTAGTCATCCAAAGCATTTAAAAAAGGTATTTATCTTTAAACATAGTCTAATTATACTATGTATTAAATATATATAATTAAAGTGAAAACATATATTGTAAAAAATCTCTTAGAGGTCTGCCATCTATGGCCCCTACTTTGAGAATTATTGGTCAAAACAGTTTTTTCTTCCTATTTAACTGTCACGTGTTATTGTCTCTATGGCAAAAAACAGGGGATGGGGGCAGATGTAATACATCCATGCAGAAGAGATCATCATTTGATGTTAGATTTCCAAGACATTTAGCATTTGCCCAATTCAACTACCTTATGTTGACAGAAAACTGACCCAATGAGATGAAGTGATTTATACCCAGTAGCACAGCTAAAGTAAGACTCAACTCCAGGACTCCTGACTTCCAGTTTAGTACACTCTGGTGTACAGCTGTCAGAAAGAAATACAAATGCACTTTTATCAGAGCAGTGGAAAGAAAATAGTATTTGGTTAATAGTAATTGGTTAATACATATAAACTTAGATTACTTTGGTTTCTAAATTTTCCTTTCTTGTTGGATTAAGTTAATTAAAAATATCTTGAACTTTATTTCATTTTTTACTTTTATTTTGCTTTTAAATGCTATAACTCAAATACTAAGGTAGAAAATTCTTTTCTGTTCTCCAGTTGAAGAAAAATATCTCATTTTATGAAGTCATTTAAGACAGGAATATTAGGAACTGCCAAATGAAGAGTGGATATGTCTATTTGGGGTGATGTGGAGTATAGTGGAAATGCTTTGGGGGTATCAAACCTGGAACATCAGATTTGAAGGGAAATTAACTTTTCTATGCTGTTCTGCTTCATTTTATGCCATTCCATTCAACTTTTCACCCCTCACCAACCTCTGATTTACCCATTTGGACTGTATCATACATCAACTTTTGAGGGGCTTGGATTTCTATCTATCCACTCAAATGCCCATCATTAATGTCACCCTGTCTGTTTCCATGTCAGGTTTCACAGAACTCAACTGCACATGTTCTTTCTGTCAGAAGTTTTCGTTTTCCTTCCTTCCTTCCTTCCTTCCTTCCTTCCTTCCTTCCTTCCTTCCTTCCTTCCTTTCTTTCTTTCTTTCTTCTTTTTTTTTTTTTCATGAAGACAGATTTTCATGCTTAGTCAAAAGAGGTAATGGAAAGTAAAAAATCCATTTAACTTTCGGGTATTTTTCCATGTTTATACTCAAAATTGGATATTATTTAGTATTATATTTATTAGAGGAAAAATGATTTTTGATGCTCATACTTCATCTTCTCCTTTCCATTAGTATACTTAGACATTCCAGAGTCTGTACAAAGGAAATCAGCAGACTAAGAGACTGAACAAGGGAGGGAGTAATGCCAAAACTGTCTTCACTCACAAACTATCTTAAGCAGGTCACACAAGGAGGAGAGCAAGCGCTGTTCTAGAAAAGACAATGCATTGAATATTTAACAAATGTTGTATGATGTAATTACTTGGAAAACATAGTACCTTTTCCAATTTAGAGGGATACTCAAAAAAGGAAAAAGCTAAGGTTTTGTTTTAATAATTAAAAAAATGCCTACAACAAAATCTCATCACTATAAGCATTTGATATTTAGGAATTTTATATATTTTATGTGATTTCTGTAATTCAAGTTTTGAATAAATAAAATCATAGCAATTGCTACCTTTTACTGACATAACGGCCAGCTGTGTGCTAATAAAGCTTGTTTAGTGAAGGCCAGCTATCTGCCAGTGAAGTTTGCTCTACATCATCTCATTTTGTATAGTTAGGTAAATGATGTCATCTTTACTTTATAGATGAAGACACTGAGGTTCAGCGGTGAGAAGTAACTGCTAAGATTGCACTGCTGTCATATGCCAGAGGTGAGAAGTATCTAGGCTTTCTGGTGCCATGCTTCTCGCTGAACCCTGTAGCCACTACGCAATGAAGACAGCACGGTACTTCCGTTGGCCAAAACTATGGCCCAGTTAAATTGATGTCAGCCACAAAGGGCTCACAAATGATTGTGTACATGAAAACAGGACATATTTAAAAACCTTTGGGTTAACATTTTAGGATCTGAATATGTGATAGACTGTTATCCTAAAACCTGAAGAAATAATAGGGATGTCTGCTTTTATATAATATCTCTTTCCTGTACTCAGAATGCCCTCTCCTTTCTCTAATCTTCAATGTTAAAACTTCATCCATCTTTCAAAGCCCAGATTAAATTAACACACCAAAAGGGGTAATTCCAACCAAAAGTGATCTATTCCTTCCAAGACTGGGACCATTTCGTTTGAATGAGGACTTTTGACTCTATGTAGAGTAATGATGTCTGACTGCCCCTGTTATACAGCCTGCCTATACAGATACAGTTCTGTCTGACTCATCTTGATATTTCATATTGCAAGTGGCTTGCTTTTAATGATATCTTAATACTAATTTTTTGAACAAATAGAATGACAATAAAGACAGGAACTGATATGAGTTTCTAACATAGAAGTTCTATAGATGGGGTGATGATGATGATAAGCTAACATTTTATCCACACTTAGTCTGAGAAAAAAAAAAAAAACTGTGAAAACTGTTGTATAATCACATTTTGCCATCCTAACACTACTGTTAAGAAGGGATTATTATTATCCCAATTCTACAAATCAGGAAATGGTCTCAATGAATTAACATAGTATGCCTAAATTCACAGAGATAGTAGGTAACAGGGCTAAGATTTAATCCCAGGTCCATGTGACACTCCAGCTAAAGCCTCCATGACATGGAAATGAATATCTTTTTCCTCCTCTGTATTTGCTCCAGAACTTAAGGCTATGCAAAGTCTCCTCAGATAAAGCCATCGCCATCTAAGAGATGGTGCAGCAAAAGAGGGGAAAACCTAGGGCTACTAAATGTACTTGTGCAGAGTGTACATGCACACAAGACCTCCATGTGAATAGTAGCTCCTGGAGGTAAATGTTCAGTGCACAGTCTGCACAAACTTTCATGACAGCCCTGAAATTTGTGCCTTATTTGAAGCAAGCAGTTCCCTCACTCTTCCATCTAAATGTTGACTGGTTAGGGGGACTACACATTTCTCCTGTTTACTTTGGGGATTATTTTAGTCAAAAGACATACAAAAAACAATCTACATCTTAGCTTTAAGTTCTGAAATAAGCCCAAAAGGGAAAGTTAACTTGTTGTATACAGTAAGAATCTCATTTTCTAAAATAATTATCAACAATAAGTACCCATAAAAGATTTTAAGTAGTAAGCAGTTATGATTCTGAATAAGTATTAAAATATCATTGTTTCCCAAAGAATTAAGACACATTGGTGAACAGTATCTCTGACTTTTCTCAATGTTATCCAATAAGGATTCTCCTAAAGGTGATTTTGATTCATAATAGTGTAAACACTGAAAAATAAATAACCTGGCAGATGCAATGCCACCTGACAGATCTGAAAGCATGTTCCTTTAATCTGTGTCTGTTTCACTAATCTATCTTTTTAAATATTTCCAAAGGTCTCCCCAAAGTCTGAGCTTGAGTTAACACTGTAAGCTCTTGATATTCATTCCTTCATTTAGAACTTATTATCCAAGCCTTGAAAACAGCCATTTAGCCATTCAATTTAGGAAAGTAAAGATTTATTCTGGTGAGCTTTCAAAAACCTTAACTTTCATTTCACTATTCATTCATGTATTTTCATAGCAGAGCAAAAGTGATGGCAGTGCACTTCCCCATTCTCTAGGCAAGTGTGATTCTTATATGTAAAGATGCATAGAGTATCTGATGCTCAAATAAGAGGTCTAAGTCATGGTCAGAATTAACCTAGGAACCTATCTTCAATTTTTTTATTTTTTTAACAATTGTTGTTCTCCTGCCAAAGCAAAGTTCCTCTTGACTAAGTGTTTCCAATAGCTTTCTCCGTGTGTAGCCATTTTTTTCCTGATTTCCTGTTTTTTACTACCTTATCCCTCAGCTTTTTCACACCCTGTTTCTTAACTGATTTTTATTTCAGTCTTGAGCCCTCATTGTAGCAGAGCACCTTGGTTTCCCAGTCCTTTGCCTACCTGCTTTATGATACCAACACTGCCCTGCTGGTTGCTTCGCTGCTCTGTGGCTGATGCCCACTGCCACCACATCACCTTTTCTCTTATTGTCTAAGTTTCCTACCACTTCCTCAGCCTCTTTAGTCATCAGTGTCTTACCTCTACCTCTCCTGCAAATAGCTCCTCACCTAGTCAGTGATTTGCCATTGATTAGGGGGAAGAGTCACTGATTTGGGATGTTGATGATCTTTGTTGTAGAAGCTAATGGAGAAATCTTTATGTTGATGATGGCCAAGTTTTTATTCCAGCCTAGAACTTTCTGCTAGTTTCCAAACTCAAATATCCAGATTATTTTGTCAAAAATGTCTCCCTAGTTTTCCCACACTATGTATGTACAGTATTGAGCTAGTTATCTCCCATCTCCCATGAACCAGTTCTATCTTCTGTATTCAGTCTTTCCAATGATATCATCCTGGCTAGAAGCCTGAGAATAATTCTTGACTCCTGTTTTTCTCTCTTTCCCTCCCCACATCCAGTAACTTGTGAAATGTCACAAAATCCAAATCATGCTGTCCTCTCTGTTCTCCTTTCTATGATACTGGTTAAGGCCTTATCATCCACTTTTTCAGCTCAATCTATGTCATTTCCCCAGCCTTGCCTCCCTCAATGTGGCTTTTTGGCTGCCTCTCATGTACAGGATAAAGTAAACATTTCTTATTGTGACTTTATTTTATGATCCCTGGCTCTGCTTTTATATCTTGCCAGTCAGTGCCCTATTCTCTATGCTCCTCGGCACCATAATCCTTGGAGTTCTTCATATCTCCATCTTGGCTTTCTTCCTGGTGACTTCGTGATATTTCTTCACATGGACTTTGCTATCCATTTCTTGTTTGGCATCTGATGTGCACTTTCAGTTTGAGTATACATGGTTTTATTTAATTTGGAAAAATGTTGAGCTATCATATTCTCAAACATTACTTGTCTGCTGCTCCCTCAAATCTCTTCTGCTTGGATGCATGAGTGTGTATTGGAGTTCCTCATCTTCTATGTCTCCAAGCTTCCCTTTTCAGTTTTTATCTTTACATGCTTCATTACTGGTTGACACCTCAGATGTTGTCCAATTCACCAATTTCTTCTTTAGCTGGTGTTTGTCTAGAGCATTTCCAATTAATTGTTTTCTTTATTTTAAACATTGTGTTTCACATTTTTGGAATTCTAATTAATTGTCTTTTCAGATACCCATTCTCATTTCTATTTATTCTGTTTTTTTCTTAAATTCTCTATTACCTTATTATTTATTCTAAATGCCATGCATATCTTCATCATTTTGACGATGTTAAATATAAGTATTTTAAAGATACTTAGGAATTTTCTAGTTATTTTCATTTCACTTAGGGTGTGTCATTCTACTGATTTATTGATTTTATTGGTTGGTTCTCCTAGCTCTTTTTCCCTCGTGTATTTTGGAATTTAGTCTTCAGACTAGAATTGCGTGGGGTTTGTTTCATTGCCTTCCTGTCCTGCACTCATCCTTCCTATATAGCACTTTTGAGCTTGTCTCTATCCAGTCACCCTGATTCTTCAGTTCACAACTAGGTCTTTGATTGGCCATGTAGCACTTTGGTCTCATGATGAAAATGAGGCTAAAACAGATGTTATTACTGAGTCAGTCAGGGCTATGAGGCTTTGTATGCTACTTCCAGCCATGTAACTACAAAATTTTATGTAAATAATAACCTTAGACAGAGGGCACTGTGGAGGAAGACTGACAGGGAACTGCACTGACGTAATCCTTCTGGTTGCTTCTCCATCTTATCACTGATTCCTCTCTTGGGGAGAAAGAGTGACTTACTGGCTTTGAGAGTTTTGAGATGGAATGAATGTATGTGGTTTAGATGCTTTGGGGTTTTTTCTTTGAGACTGTCCACAATTGGCAATGAATGACTTCTGGTCTGCCTTCTTGGCCAAGATCTAATCAGAGCAGGGAAGCTCTGACTTTGCAAAGGAGTGAGCAGTTTTGCATCCCTTCTGTTACTGGGTGGATAAATCTATCTAATTCAGGAGACTGTTACCAACCCCACTGGCTATGCATCTAAGCGACACTCTCCAATTTAGCATTTATCAGCAATAAGGGATGCATTTTGATATTCATCTTTCTTACTCTCACTAATCTTTCCCTCCTCCTCTTCCCCTCTTTTTTCCTCTCCCTCTCCACTGGTTCTGACCTTGAAGAGGTAAAGAGATGCTATATATTGGGCTTTCTTGTAATCTAGGAAGTGGTCATAGCCTTTTCACAGGCAGGTCTCTAGTTCCAAGCCTGTCTCTAAACATCAGTCTTACATAGTGCATTCTTAACCTCATTTTACTCACAGAAGCAGAAATTCTTAGCTTTCTTGCCTGGTTCCATAGCCCGAGAGCAAGACTCACAGTTTCAGGACCAGGCCTGAAAGATTTATGTTACTTGTCTGCTTTCAGACCACAGAGATGTGTAACTTATTTATTTGATCTCAGCAGTGCCTTTTGGATTTTACCTATAACATTTTTATACTTTGCTACATTTTAATAGCAGAGGCCAGTGTGTAGACCCGTGACTTTATAATTTTGTATTAGCCTGAAATCCTTCTCAGCTACTTTGTGCATGTTATTTCCTCTACCTGACATGCCTTTTGTGTCTCGTGTATCCCTTCACCTAATTATTATTTAAGACACAGCTTTGATGGCACCTTTTTAAGGAAACTTGCCCTGCAAAGTTAGTCACTTCACTTCCAACCTGGAAATGATCCTTTTAGGTGTCTTTCGCACTAGGTTCTAAAATCCTTTAGGGCCAAGATGGTATCTTATACATTTTTGTGACCCCAGCACAGGTCTAGTCCCTGATATAAAAGCATCTTTAATAAATGCCTTTTGATTTATTAAATGCTTGTATATATTATAATGCTTGTTAATTGAATAAATGCTTTTTGAGGTAAAGGTGTAATTGTGTATTTGCACTGTGGGATAATATATAAAGTGTTCAGTTTCCTCTTTTCGTTTTTACTGGAATGTCATTATCATTGCCATCAACATTACCTTAATTTAAGGAGTCATCATATCTGAAAGGCAGCATGCTAAGATGGAAAACAACGTGGTCTTTGAACTCTACTAAGACTACAAAAGTTAGCCGGGTACAGTGGCAGGCATCTGTAATCCCAGCTACTCAGGATGCAGAGGCAGGAGAACCACATGAATCTGGGTGACAAGGTTGCAGTGAGCTGAGATCACGCCACTGCACTTTAGCCTGGGTGACAGAGCAAGACTCCATCTCAAAAAAAAACAAAAAACAAAAAACAAAAAAAACGAACTTAAACTCATAACTTTCTTAATATTGATGAATCTCTACGAGTAACTTTCTGACTTATCTATGAATAGCTATCACTAGCTTTCTTAATACCTATGAATACCTATTTTCTTGTCTGTAAAATGGGGTTAACAGGCTAAACATTGCATGATTTGATTATGATAATAAATCACAGATTAGGCAGCGAGCTAATACTTCTTACTCTCCCATCCCTACACTGGTCCTCTTGTGTTGAATGATGCAATGATTACCTAACAGAAATGCAGTTTGTCTGCGTTCAAAAATTCCCCTATGGTCTTGATCTTTCCCTATAAGCATAATCAGAGGTCGTTGCTCAGAGGGTATCTTGAAATGTAGATCTGTTCTCCCCTTAGGCTTTTTCCTAGCAAAAGCTATATCATTCCTCCAATAAAGGCTGCCAACATAAAGGCACTCTCATAACAGGATTTTGAAGAGAATGCATATTAGAATCTTACTGTTAAAAGCCTGAAAATACAATTAAACAATACTTTAAATTGGAACAATACTAGAAGGACCCCTGTCACAGCACCACTTCTGGATAGGCATGACATATTATCACGTGCAAAATAAAAGTGACAAATTGCATATGGAAGGCTGAAATGAACTTTTTCAAATCCAGGAGTTGCATATCTTATTCTCAGTTTCATTCTAAATAAAAGGAATGTCAAAATGGTCTTATTTAATTCTTTAATCTTCTTTGTGTTGTTGTTTGCTCTTTGCGAGTAGAAATAGGGAATAAAATTCACTTGCTTAATTCTCATTAATGTGTTAGAGAAGTGGAATGGGATGAGGTTTGTTCATCCTCATTGCTTCCTTTTTCTGGGCTGGAGGCCATAAGGCACTTGGCTTCTAGATCTCAAGCTGTTCTGTTCTTCAAATATCCCCTGACAATCAATTTATTGAGTGATCCTGATGTTGCTCCAGGGATGAGATGACAATTACAGACCCACCAGGAAGCAAAAAGGTGGCGAGAACAGCAGTTACTATACAATGGTGAGGATTCAGGGATTTGTCAGAATATGAGTGTGAGGCAAGAGTGAGAAAGAATGGTGTGTGTGTGTGTGTGTGTGCGCGCGCGCACGTGTGTTTTCAGCAGTGAGGATACACTGACTTTGATGTTTAGATGTACTTAAAATATGCTTCCACTGAGCAATAAATGCAGTCTTAGCAATAGGAGAAAGGGCTAGAAATAAGGGAATTTATAAAGGAAGAAAGAAAAGTGGAACAATGGCTTTTGAATGAAGGCCCCTTCTACTATTAGAAGGCAAGAGCCACTCTTCTATGCCACATGTGAGAGTGAACATCAGAGTGGGAGATGCTGGAACGTATTTGACTTTGAGTGTTGAGTTGGAGCCAAACTTCCGTCAAGACTGGCTGAAGATTGTTCAATTTTTAGAACTGCTTTCTTTCCTCCAATATGTGAATTCTTTGGATTCTATAAGTGATGATGATTGAGAGGAGGTCAGTGAAGGGGAAAGTCACTGTTTTAAAGTGATTTGGCTTTTTTAATTGTTTTCCATGATTGATTGGATAGAATATACTTTAAGTAGTAAATTTCAGATAAATACCTTGCTGTAAGTTCTATTGGACATATAAGATTAGGGAAGGGAAGAAAATCTGGCTTTATTTCTCTCTCCAGTAAACATATTAGCAAATCTATTTCCCTGTGTCCATCAAAAAGGTAAGCTTTTAAAAAATAAAATACATAAACAAACATAGCAGATGGATGCAGGATATAACCCACTGAAGCTTGATCGGTTTATATTTATTTATTTGTTCTTGGTAAGCCGGTTATCTCATATGGGATTCAAGAAATAAGCAGGAGCTGTGACACCTCTGTTATGGTGCTCAACAAGAAACAATTCCCCAGATTCTTTGAATTAAAGCTAAAAGTAAATTGAACATATTAGGTTCCACATTTTTGAATGAAATTCCAAGAGTGATCTTTGTTTCACTCTGTATTTTATCTCTTCTTGTTCTGAGTAAGTTGGGAAAATTAGGTAGTTCTTATTTATTTAGAGGAGAACCCTGTAATATTATACCATCAAGGTGAACTAGAGCAGGGGTCCCCAACCCCTGGGCCACAGACAGGTAGGTACCTGTTAGGAACTAGGCCACACATAGTAGGAGGTAAGTGACAGGCCAGCAAGCATTACTGCCTGAGCTCTGCCTCCTGTCAGATCAGCAGTGGCATTGGATTCTCATAAGGCGGTGAACCCTATTGTGAACTGTGCATGCAAGGAAGGGATCTAGGTTGCACGCTCCTTGTGAGAATCTGATTCCTGATGAACTCCTCACCACCACCTCCTTCATAAAAAAACTGTCATCCATGAAACCAGTCCCTAATGCCAAAAAGGTTGGGAACCACTAAGCTAGAGAAAGTTCCACAAGCATCTTTTGTGTGTGCATTTTTAAACAGGTTACTCCACTTGAGACTGGAATTTAAAATATCTTTACATTTTCCTCTTGATTTTATTTTAATAAATAGTATTTTTCTAAGAGCTAAAAAAAAAAACCCTAATTTTATGAGAACATTTTGTGTAAAATCAGATCCAAATTCCAGACACAGTGATAGCAACTGCTACACATCCTTTTACATAGCTCTTGAGAATATTAAGGCATTCCACACCAAATTTCTATGTTAAAGGCTTGTGAATAGGATTAAATTTGACCCAAAGCAAGGTGGCAAAAATATGTCATCCAGTACTTATAAAGCAGCATGAATGAAAATGGACTCCATCCAGTTTTGATGTAAATTATAAACAATTAAAAGTACATGAGTTACAATGCCCAGAGCTGAACACTGAGGACATTACTGCACACTTGAGATAACTTTGAGAACTGAAGAAGCAATTGTTTCACAGTATGACATGAAAATAACAGACAATATTTGTGTCTGCAGAGTCAAGCACAATCTTGTGTGCCTTTATCATGTAGGGGATTTTTTCAACACGCTGGCAGGAGCATGAGTGATGCACAATGGCAGTGGTGAATAGTTTTTGGAATAGATTAGTAGGTGACGTCACAGATAAAGGACTATTTATCACCATAATTTAACACAAGATGCAACACAATGGCTTGATGGATGCATTTTATGGTTTTCAGCCAATCATAATAATGGACCTATTGACTAAAGTTTTATGTGTCCTTTACACATCCTTCATGTTTTAGAAAAAAAGCAGGGACCACGCTGGGGAAGAATGAGTGATAATTCAGAAAGGACCAGCCCTTTGTGGAGTATGTTTTTCACCTGCTCAGGCTCCTATCCCCCAGTCTCTGGGGCTCTAAGCTCAGACTACCAAAGGCCAAGGAGAGAGCCGAAGCTAAATTAAAGGAAACATCTGAGGTGAGAGACAATGTTGCTCTGCCTCACCACTGAGGTCAGTCAGCAGGGATGGGAATCACTTAGGGAGCTGAATTACTGTCACTTCCCTAAACAAGGGAAGGGGTGCTGGTTAGGGAGAATGATACCCCTCAGAGAATTTCTTAGCTAGTAGGGTCTGAAAAGATGACAAAGGAGGTCAGAAAACGTTCTTTCAGAGAAAATGAGGAATTCGTTATGTCTGATCAGAGAATTTGCTTAAAGAAGGGAGAGTATGCAGTGTCTTCTTTTTCCCCCCACAAACACTCTGAGGGATACATTTGTTTTCACTCATTTTCATGGACTTTTGGACTACTATAAAATATTGGGCTAATTTCTTCTTGTTATTTTAAAATGATTCACTTGTAGGCAGTTGGAGAACCAAAGACCCTAAAAAGGGCTCAGAAAGTAGAAGAATTGGATATTTATGTGATTAATGTTTTATCATTTCTCTCACAGCCAACCAGGACTAGGATTTTTTTTTTTCAATTGAATACAGCAAACAAGCAAAAATATTAGATGATGAAATGATGACACTACACTGACAAAAATTAGTTTCCTCAATCTCAGCACGTAGGTACGCATCTCTTACTGACTATTCTTGGCCTTGTCTGCAAATGAGGGTAATAATATTATGTCCCTCATAGGAAATTTGGGAGGGTTCAATAAGGTGACATCAAGAAAAGCAATTCATATATATGCATACCTCTTATGTCTGAGGCATTGTCCAAGTTTTACATTTACCACCAACTTGTCTACACGGCACAGGGGTGGAGAGCAGAGGAATAAGCCTCTGGGTTCTAATCTTGGGTGGTGGTCATATCATTTGAGAAATCAGGAAAGGTTTAACATTTGTAACCCTCAGTTTTCACTTACTTAAAACGGAGTTTATGTAAGTACCAGCTTTATCCGATTACTCTGAAAATGAAATAAGTTAATGAATGTAAAGGACTAGTCTGTAATAAGTATTAAATAAATAGAAGTCATTGTTATGACTAATCCTGCTCTTGGATTCTTTTAGGAGGTAGCCTGCCAGTAATGAAAGGACCAGTTCAGCTCTCATTATGAATATTTTTAACAGTGTAGATTCTATATTTGTACATGCTATCTGTTTGTGCTTCAGTTATTTGCTCCAAAGTATTTTTCATTCACCACAGTTTGAGATTTGAGTGGAATAAAATATATTTAAATGGCTCTCTGTGTAAAGGGAACATTTTTTTTAAAAAACAGTAGACAGAGAAATAAATTCTCTATTTATCAGTCTATCCATCTATTCATCTAAACTTTTTTGAAATTAGTACCTTATGTAGGGAACCAGATGGCTCAGGAAATTTGTAATCCTCATACTTTGCATTGCCAAAGTACTTTTAAATTAAAAATCTAAAAGCATCTTACCAATATTAGCTCATAACTCATTAGAATTAACCTAAGATCCTTGGTTCATTTCATCCCCAAGATGCTAATTAGCAAAAGCACTTCTTACTCTTGCTGTTTGGGTGGCTTAAATAAAATGGTTACACTTTGTTTCCAAAGAGTATGCATCTGCACTGTGATTGGTCAGTGTTTTATAGCTTTGGTTTCACTAGAAAAATTTTAAAAATCATGCAAGTAGACAGAAGTTTCAAGATAGAGAAAACTATACAATAGGTGTTTAATATTTTGAAGAAGAAAATACTTGGGCAGGAAATGAGAAATAATGCATGTTTCATCATGTAAATGCCAGTGAATTATTGATGATGTAGAGAGTGTGAAAAAATTTTTGAGATTTTAACTCAAGGAGATATACACAACCTCATAAGAATTCCAGAGATTTAGTGAAGTGAAATTCATAATAGAGGCTCCCGGTGAGGAAAGTTATACCTCTGTTTGAAGAGACACCTGCATGAGAATGGGAGGCACAAGGCCAAGGGAATGTTACAGGAAATCAGTGGAACTGATGATGCAATGTTCTGTTGAAAGTAAAAGAGAGAAATAAAACTAGCATTAGAGAGATAACATGGGTGCTGCATTTCAAGTATAGGTAAAATAAATGGATAAGAAACAAGTTGCCTTGGTGATGGTGGAAGTCAGCTACCAGACTATCTGCTGAAATTGTCACTCAGCTATGAGTAGAGCATGTAAAACATTTGAGTTTTACCCTACATTTCATGTCTTGCTACCAAGTCTTATCAGATGAGGCCACCTTCAGTTTGTGATAGACATGGGAAAGGCTTTAAACCTAGTGAACCTGGATTTCAACAACACATTTGGTAAAATCTGTGATTATCTTTATGGATAAAAATGGTAAAAATGTGGGTAGGATAATAGGTATGTACATTTGTAACTATTTAATCACATGCCAGGAAGTGCTACTTAATGAAATGAAGTTTATCTTTAGGGAACAAACTGTGCTTATGCTCCTGTCAAAGGTCTTATTTCTTTGCATATTTTTCACAATGACTTTGGTGATGACATAAATGGGTTACTTTTCTGATTACTAGATGACAGGAAAGAAGGCAGGGAACTCAAATATTTGCTTCATGATCAAAAAGCTCTCTAAAGGATGAAATTATGGGCCAAGCATAATGAAGTGGGAACTAGAAGAGATAAAAATAAAGTTATACACATAGGACCCCCAAATCCCTCTGTTTTAATATGTAATAGGGAATATGAAACAGAACGGTAGTAATACATTTTATGGAGGCTGTACTAGTCCATTCTCACACTGCTAATAATGACATACCTGAGATGGGGTAATTTGTAAAGAAAAAGGAGATTAATAGACCCATAGTTCCACATGGCTGGGGAGGCCTCACATGGTGGAAGGCGAAGGAGGAGCAAAGGCACGTCTTGCAAGGTGGCAGGCAAGACAGCATATGCAGGGGAACTGCCTTTTATAAAACCATCAGCTCTCGTGAGAACTTATTCACTATCACGAGAACCCAACACAGGAAAAGCCTACCTTCATGATTCAATTACCTCACACCGGGCCCCTCCCAAGACGCATGGGGACTATGGCAGCTCCAAATTTAAGATGAGATTTGGGTGGGGACACAGCCAAACCACATCAGAGACTCAGTGTTTAATTGATTCTGAAAACCCAGCATCAGTCAACACTGTGATGTAACTACTAGAAAAGCTGTGTGTTTCATTGACATTTATATAACATCAGTACTGATGAGATGACAGATTCACTTTACCCTGTGCTAGTCAGACTAGACTTGGACCGTGGTGGTTCATTTTAGAGCCCATATTTTAAAAAGACATTGATGAGATGATATACACCAAGAATTATTGTGGGTGACCATAGAGGGAGAACTTGGGATAATATTTGTAAAATATAGAGGGTGAGAGGAGTGGGTTAGGCAGGGTGTTGGGGTTTTGTAGCAGTATCAGGAAGGTACTCGTAAAGACAGATGAACTAGAGGAGTGAAGAGTTGATGCACATCTTGTTAGAAATTTTATAAAGAACTTAAGAGTCAGCTAGTGTGTTGGACTAGCGACTTTTGATGGTCCTCTAAATCCAAGATGCTAGAAATCTAACAAAATCTTAATTTGAATGAGCCATGGATATGAAAGTTGATATTAAAGAAATGAAGTAAATGGAGAATCACTGGCATGCAAAGAAAAAAAAAAAAAAAAAAAAAAAAAAAACCTTGAGCCAAAATCTCTGGTTCTCTGCTACGTGTTTTACAATATGTTTCTACACACCCTGTTTCAAAGTAGTGCACAAAGAAAAAGGCCCTTGGATGGTAATTAGCCTCTGAACTTTTCTTTAATTTGGAGTTTGAATTAGATTCTTCACTCTTAATAGAGGACTTTAGATTGACACTTGGCGGTAGCCTGCATGTCCCAAATCTTCTAGCAGGCTTCAGAGATGAACTCAAATCCCTACTATATTTGACTTTTACTGAGCCTTTGATGTTTGCTGTCCCTTGTTTAGGAGTTGGAATAAAAATATTGACCACAAGGACAATCCTATCACTCACAGTTGCATACAATTTCTCTGAGTATTGCTTTTAGTCATGAAAGATCATTTTTTTGGAAGCAAAGATCAAGTATCTTTTGGGTCAAGATCATCTTCATTAATATATTTTTTTCCAAATCTAAATAATGCTATTTTTTCTAAAAGAAGAATACTTCAGTACATTCTTCCATGTCTAGCCTTTAGTTTTATTTTGATTTCACAATAAAGTTTGAGTGTTTCAAAGGCCAGAACCATCTTTGAATCCTCAGCGCTTACCTCACTTTTGGCACAGTGCAGGTACTCAATGAATGCTTGTTGGACTTAAAAGCTTACTGATGATTCGATTAAAGGACTTTAAAAAATATGACAAATAAATACCAGAAGTGATCCTGGATTGGATCCTGAACCAACTAAAGGGCCTTCAAGGGACAATGGTTGAAATTTGAATAAGATTTGACTAGAGATTAATTTTGAATTTTAATGTTAATTTTCTGATTTTGATCATTGAACTATGGTTATTAACACTAGTTAATATTGCAAATATATTAATATTTGAGGACTCTTGTATACAGGGATTCTTCGTACTATTTTTGCAAATGTATTCTAAAACAAAAAATAAAAGAAAGGAAAAATGTTTTTCGATGATATCACTTAGCAGCCTCAGAATAGATTAGAACAAGATTAGTTAGTATTTTTCTAAGGCCTAGATATTTATGGGACAGAAGGAAGTGGTCTTGCATCTTGCATAAATCATAAGCTTGTTCTAAGGTACCATTGGCAGGCATCACTTGGAATTAGCAATATCAGATCACAGGAAAGTGGCTGGTTGTAGAGAAGGCCATTCGCCCACCTGAACTTTATAACTGTCAACCAAACTGATGTAGAGTGAGTTCTCTTTAATTTTACAGAAAGTAGCCTAAAAGATGACTTCAAGCTGACTAGGATTTAATTTTCAATGCTAACCTTCAATTAATTTGTAACATTTTTGTCAATTGGTTTGCTGCAATGGCTGTAATTATGTTGTTTTCTGAGTGATGAATTCATTCAGTACATACTCTCCAGACTGTTTATACAGCTGGAAAATAGCATTGGTAATAGATGAGGGGAAAGAAGTTAATAACTAACTTACTTTAAAATTCGGTTATCCGTGTGTATATTTTAAGTGTCTCCTGAGCCATTATTGGGTAGCTTAAACTAAATTTTCATGGCCACTATTTTAAATGAGCTAGTAATAAAATCACTAGTTGTTTTAATATTTTAAATGCTGTCTTAAATTTAAATGCATATTTGACATTGCAAAGGAGGCAGCTTAATGCCTTTTAATCCTTAGTTCACCATTTGCTGAAGAAAGCTATGTTGGTTTTCCATTAAGGAAACCAAACCTGTCATCTACAAATTTCTTCTTAGCCAGAACTGCTCTTAGCATTTTCTAGAATTCTTTCTATGATCAATTCAAACCTAGGCAGGGTATATTACTGCCATATTGGTTTCAGCTGATGAGTCATAAAAATTGCGTATCAGGCAATTGAGGAAACTTGCAGATGATCTTTGGAGTTTTATAATACACACTCTTTCACCTTAACTTCTATTTAGACAAAAGAACGTTCTTTATCAGTAGAAATTTTCTTTTGATTGTAAATGCCCACCATGTGGTTTGTAACCTTGTCTTTAACAAAGTACTACAAGAGCTATCAGTTGGAGTGGGGCTGACTCAGAGTTACACAGACTGCTTGACCCTAGACCCTGAGTTTCTGATTTAGAAGGTCTGGGATGGGGCTTGGAATTTACATTTCAAATTAGTTCCCTGGCATTGCTGGTGCTGCTGGTTCAGAGACCATGCTTAGAGAACCATTACTCTAAGGCAGAGGTCGGCCAACTACAGCTCCTGGGTCAAATCTGGCTACCCACTTATTTTTGTAAGAGAGAAATTCATTAAAACACAGTCATGCTCAATTATTTACATATTGTCTACGGATGCTTTTGAACTACTATAGTAGAAATTCAGTAGTTACAACAGAGACCTGATGGTCTGCAAAGCTTCAAAGATTTATTACATGACTTTTATAGAAAAAGTTGGCCAAGTACTACCCTAAGGTGTTATTTCTAATCCTGTGACCTGGTGTGACTGAGGTGTGGATGTGGTTAACCCTAAGCAATAGAAGTGCCCTGGACTCTCCCATACCCGCCCTGCCCTTCTGCTTCTGCAGTCAGTCTTGGAAATGGCTCGGTTATTGGTCACTTACTCTTTATTCACTTGTTTCCTCCCCAGAGGGTATTTGCACCTGAATGTTTCTCTCTCATTACAGGGTTTAAAAAAAAAAAGAATTCTCCCCAGGGAGATACATTTGCCATATCACAAGCAAAAGGAGAGTTCATTTTGCCATAGGAGCAGAGAGTTCCTGGGAACAGGGAAATCCTCGCTTCTCTGTCTCGGTGTGAGACAGGCCCCTGGCATGAACATCTCCCTCTGCCAAAGTGCACTCAGACAAGAAAAGAGAACTTTTCTTGAGGCTAATTTTTTAAATATTTTAATAGAGACAGGGTTTCACCGTGTTAGCCAGGATGGTCTCGATCTCCTGACCTCGTGATCCACCCGTCTCGGCCTCTCAAAGTGCTGGGATTACAGGCGTGAGCCACCGCGCCCAGCCAATAAAATCCATTTTTGACACTGTTTCTGGGTGAAGGAGAAAAGTTAATCTCACAGATGTCTAGATGTTTGTCCTCATTCAAACCAGTTACCAGTCCTCCCACAGGCCTGTGAGGAAACTTCCATTTCCTGAGATGGACACCTGGACTCCAGGATTTTTTGATATCCAACATCTCTCTACATTTCCCGCCTTTCTAGGCATCTCCCAAATATTTGAGTTGCACAGATATTTTATTTCTTGTGATGTGCCTTTTTTAATGGGTCTCTCCTGCCTACAAAGTATGCATTTCTCCAAGTCACATGGTTAATTTCCTCTGCATCCTATGTTCAGGTGGCACATCCTCAAGGAAGCTTTCCCTGCTTCCCTCAGGAATGCCCCATTGACTCTTCTTTGGGTTATCATAATTCCCTGGCATTTCAGCATAATTGAACTTTCCCTTTGTTTTATAATCACCAGACTGTTGCATTAAGTTTGCTTATAGCTGCTATATTACCTTTCTCTGTATGTTTCAACCCTAGCACAATGCTAAAATGTGGATAATATTCAAATGTAGGCTAAGCAAATAAATAATTCAATGAGATACACTCTCAGATGTGCAGAACCTCCCTCACATCATTCATGCACCAAGAGTAGTAACTTGGTAATAGTTACGCCAATGTGATTTTCCTAAAATAGAAGTAACAACCTTTTCTTCTTCTCCTCTACCTTTGGGAAAACTCCGTGTTTATTAGTATTTTGGGAAGTCATAACACTGCTGATGATGGGTTTTCACACCTGTCAAATGGATCTAATCTAATCTGTTCTTGGAAACTCCCGAAATGAGTTATGGATCCAATGAGAATGATGAAAAGGAGCTTTGCAGAATCAGAGGCACTGCACAAACTATGGCATTATTATACACACCTTTTAAAACTGTCATGGTGCCATTTAACCTTCTCTTGTTCTGAGAGTTATCTTGACCTTAGGAATTCACTCTTCAGTTTGAAGTTGGATAAACAAAGGTAAAGCTTCAATGTTCTTTCTTTAGAATTAAAGAGGAAAGGTGGAGATTATACATGTTTGTATTCTGCACTTCTTAGAACTGTTAGCAAGTGTGTCTAGAGAGAGATCAGCTCTCAAGGTCCTATATTTTAAATATCTGTTTTTAAACAATAGCTTTCTCTTTAGAGACACTCATTGCTTTGACATTTGTAGATTTGCTGCAATGGAAGGTCAATAACCATGCAGTGTTAGAAAGTATATCCCCTTTTTGCATCGTCCCTCTGAGGAGAGATAATTCATACATCTTCTAAAGCCTGAACCATGGCATCACCCAGGTGGAAGGGAAACTTTTAATGCCAGTAAGCATGGAATCCTCTCACTTCATCCCAATTATGGAAATACCTACACTAAATAGCACATCAAAAATTACAGTGCTTGGCTTTGAATGAGCATATAGGCATATGTCCCTGAAAATGCAGTATCTGTACTAGCAAAAAAGTCATTCTTGCACCCTTTATAACATTGGTGTCACCTGTATCTTAGCTTCATTTGAAATCCTGAGATTATATTTAATCACTGTTCTTTTTCTACATTCATTCATTCATTGATTCATACAACAAACATTTATTGAATTTTGACGATCTGCCAGGGGCTGAGCTAAGTGCTTGAGACAAAGCTCTGGTCTCCCCCAGCGATGAGGCTGACAGCTAACAAGGAAGGGAATGTATCTTCAAACAAAATGATATAAATCACACAAAATAAAAGAAAATGGAACAAATGGCTGGTCTTCCTTTATAAATATATATATTTAGCTAGGACCTCTAAGACAAGCTTGCTTCTTCAGGGAAATGATATTTAAACTTTGGCTTGAAGGCTGAGTTCTTCAGAAGAGTAAAAGAAAGAAGGGAGTGATTTTAATGTAGAAGGTAGTGTGTGCAGTCAAAAGTGTGTGTGTACTCATGGAGTATATTGTGTCAACTCAGGGAATAATAAGTTGTTCAGTGTGGCTATAGTTTTGGAAGTGGAGGGGAAGAATAAGAGATAGGAAAACTCAACAGAAATTAGGTTTTTGGAGGACCTTGACTGCTAATGAGTTTGGCTGTTGTTCAGTGGAGAAGGGGGAACCATTGAGGAATGTTAAGCTACTTCATCACAAGAAATTAGGTGTTTTATTTGAGACTAGAACATCGAAATCCTCGCCATTTTTCTGAGAAGTGGCTGAGGCCCAGTAACAGGAAGGATTGGTCTCTCGCTATTTCCTCTTATACCTTAGTCTCTCCAGATGAGTTTTAGAGTACATGAAATCTATTTTATTTCCAAGATTGGTATCCTTAACATGAGTTCTGCCTTTTTCTCACCTTAGGAACTGAATATCTTGATGCACTTACTCTTTATCAGTAACAAAACTATTCACTTTAAGTATGTTCTGGTGTGAAACAAAACCAGATAATTACTTTATAGAATAGATATTAATAGTATTCATCACACTCAATACTCCTCTCCTTTCTGACACACAGTAAGTCTTCCCAGCTTCCCTTGCACTTAGTTCGATCCACACAACTAGTTCTGGCCAATGGATTATGAACATAAATGATTAACTGTAATTTCTGATTAAAATACTTTAGACTGGGTATGAGTTTTCTATTTTTTTTTTCCCTCCTGCTGATGCAATACTAGTAGACTCAATGTCAAAATATGATAGAACCTTCATCAGCTGCATTCCTGAATGACCACGTGGAGCAGAGCTACCTGCTGACCTGTGTCAGGAAAGAAGAACCTGAAATTAACCTTTGTTGCATTATGCCACTGAGATTTTAGAATATATTTGTCACCACACTCAGGGAGACATTGAGGATGTTTGGGGCCTGAAGATTATACACTTTGAAGGGTGGGTGCTTTTATAGAAACAGACACAAAAATAACTTACCTTTGCAAAATTAACAAAAGTATATGACCATGAAAACTCATTGCTAGGGCCTTCCTAGGACCTTGGAAGGGGTCTGGATGGTGAGGGGCCCTGGAGCTAAGCTTTTTTAGATTCATAGTAAATCTGTCTCTTCCCACAGCACAGCCTACCTTAATCTACTTTCCTAGAAACATTTGTATCCCAGGCCTGTGTTTCACTATAGAAAGGAAAGCTTTGTTCTTTGTATAGGGAAATTTCTGCATCCCTGTAAAGATAGGGAACATTCTGGAGTAGGGCTTGTGAAGATTCCTTTTTCCCTTGAAACTGTTACTTGGGGTGACATCCACACCTGTGTATAAGCCCAGTGACACCTTTTGCCTCTTTTGAAAGAGAAATATATGTACCTTTGCAGTTGGAGGTACTAGTTTGCTAAACGGCACAGCTTTTGCCCTCTTCAGCTTTGAAAGTTTTCAGATTTCTCTCAGAAATTCTCTATGATTGATTGATTGATAATTGATCTATTCACTTATTCAGTGGATATTTATTGTGTCTGGTATTATTAGAATTGCTAGAAATATCAATGATGAACAGTATATACGTGGTACCTAACTCCCAAGAGTTAAAATTTTAGCAAATTAATTGATCTATTACTATCAAAATATATGGAACCTTAGTTTATTCTATGATCTGTGGGGTAAGATTGTCCTTCTGAGCCAAATAGGTTCAATGACCTTTGCCCCTTTCCTTCCTCCCATTTGAGGCACTCAAAGCAAATGAATTGGGTCATTCATGAAATTTGTTATAGCCTCAGGAAGAAAAGTTATATTTAAATCCAAATCATTAGCACATCTAAAAATAGACATATAAATTCATAATGCATTTAAATAACTCTAAAATAAATATGTGTGTTGATTAAGCAGTGCCACAATTGGAACTCTGTGGGTGGAAGTGGGATAAGGGGGAGATAAAATCACCTTTCTTCTAGTCCTTATTAACCACCAAAATTTAAGAAGTATTACTTGGTAGAATAATTGTGAGAGCATCTCTGATTACAAAGGGCAGGCTAATGTGATTACTTTCTATGAGACATTTTTGCAAAGTGTATGTGCATTTCCTTTGAGTCTATTTCTTATTGTTATTATTAAAATTTTTGTTAAATTGCTAAAATCTCATAGTAGTCAAGTAGCTTTTGTGAGAATAGTGCTAAATGTGGAGCTTGGGTACACTCAGGTAATTGTAGAAATGTGAAAGGTACTCATGGATTAGCGTCCACTTTTTCTCCAATTTCATGCAGTTTGTAGGCCGTGGTGCCTCATTCTTATTGTGTGATATATAAAGGCTCAGTACTTACAGATTTTCTGTTTTTAGTGTCAACCCCTTATTTTCTCCCAATAAGAGCTATCTTTATAATACCCACATATTTTAAATTAAAGAAAACATAAATACATGCAAAACTGTCATTGGCTTTTAAGGTATTATATAAGTGATTAAATTTTATCACAAAGAGACAACCAGCTAATGGTTTTAGTGGAACACATAAAACCTCATAAAATCCAAAAGTTAAATTTTGTCATATAATGAGCATCACTTAGAGAAACCAACAGAGTTTCCTTTTCCCCCTGAATACATTCTAAACAGTCCTTAGAAAATGAATTACCGGACTGCAAATCAGGATGAAATATTTTATAGCTGTAAAAGTAAAGCTACTTTCAGACCACTTAGTTGGAGGAGAAAAAAAAGGGAGGGAGAGCAACTTGTCCACCCTGTTGTTGTGGCATCACTGCCAATGGCATCAGATGCTTGGCTCTGCCTCCATTTTAACAGTTTGACCTTGTTTAGAACAACCTGAATCTAATCGCCCGGCATCCCTCACAATTCCCCCACCCATAATAGAAAGCACACACCTCCGAGAGCGCATTCAGCTGGAGCTTTGCCAATAGAAGTAATTACATGATGAAACTATTTAACTTTGACTAAAATACTCTCACCAGGTTCTTGCAAACGGTGTGTCTTATATCTTGTCGAAGCAATTTTATATCATGCCTTTAAAGTACAGTAATGGCCCCTTGCATTGACAGAATCCTCGTAAAAGGAGAAGACCAAGACCTGGCTCATGAAGTGGTATTGATTTTCTGAGTTCCTGCTCGAGTTGCCAAAGATACAACACTGTTGTTAGGGAGAAGAGATGTTTTGGCCTTCAATATCACAGGAGGGTTCCTCAGTAAGCACAGGCATCAGGAGGCCACAGTGATAAATAATGTATTGGGGTGATAACTGCCTGTAGTACTTTGTTAGTTTTAAAGTGACTCAGCACTTGTTCATTCCAAATGCTTCTTGATGTCACCAGTGGCTGTGGAGGACTGTTCTATATATAAATAGTGCCCAGACTCTATGAGAGTGCCGCTTGAGGGTTAATTTACATGAATGGTTTATTTTAGGCAGAATTGTCTAAATTTTAATCACTAAGGACAACGAACAGATTCAACTTCTAGCTAAAGTGATGGCTTCAATTTGTTGCTTAAAGAGAGCTTAAACGTGTCTGCAGATCCGTAACTATATCTAATACAGGTTAAGTTAGTTTTTAGTCATTTCTAGTAAGTCCGTGTGAAAAAGATGTATAACCTAGAGCATAGCTCTATGTCTGTCATTACAGACAGCAAGCAAAGGAAACCAAGCATCTTGATCAGACACTTGCAAAAAATACATTTCTACCGACTTACATAAGTGCGTACAACTTAATCTTCACTTTTTTTTCCATTTTACATTGATAAACTGCACAATGTCTAATACTGAATAAAAGTAGGAAGATGAATCTCTGACAATTTTCAAGAAAAATTGAAAGTTATGTTTTTTAATCTGTTGAGAATATGAATACCTGTACTCAAAAACTTTTTTCCCTTTGGCAGTGGTGGGGGATGTGCTACAGAGATGCAAAGAATAGGAATAGCATTATATTGACATGGTTCTGAACCACTCACAGGGTTCACGTGAGCACCGTATGAGAGGGAACAAGCAAGAGCATGTGGTCACCCCTCACTCAGAAGACAGAGAAGGAAAACCAGAAGCAGTGGAAAAAAGATAATTCTTTTTTAATTCAAAAGATATTGTTAATTCAAAAGATATTGCCCATTCGTTTCTCTCTCCTCCCGGTTCCAACAAAAAGGAGACTCTAGCAATTTGACTGTGATCAGATGTACAGGTTGTATACTGCTTAATTTTCAGGAATTTCACTAAAGTCACAGGGCTTTTATTGAAACACCTTTGTCTGGTGGACGGGGTACTGTCTGCTTTGTAGTCTGCACGAATAGTGTCACTGGAATCGTGCTTAGCCAGCATGGATACATATGCAGCCACCCTGGGGGAAGAGAAGTGATGTAATGAGATGTTCCTGCCTCAACCTCCTCATCCCCACTGGAAGGTGTTAGAGGCCACAGACAACTCTAGCCTGGTCTTGGGAGAGAAGAACTTAGAATCAAAGCTGAAACTGGAGTTTTAAAATAAATAGGAGTGGGTCTTAAATGAGGCACTTCTAACTACCAAAAGGAACTGCAGACTTAGGAAATCAGACCAAGATGTTAAGAGAATGATTTACCAGGGGAAGAAGACAGTTGGACATGGTAGAATTAGGGTCAGCAATAGAAAAGAAATTAAACTGTTTTGTTTCCACTTCAGTGTGTTACAACACGTAAAATGAGGTACATATGAAATGAGGAGATTATGGCTTTTATTTACTGTAATTAGATAGTATTTTTTTCAGGCCCAAATCCATTCTGATTTTTCTCATAAGTCTAAGAAAAGTTACTTGCCTGGAAATCAGCTTTGATCAACTTTGTACTCCACTTCCAGTAACAAGGTTTTCTCCTTGTCCTGTGACTGCTGTGCATCCTGTTTCCAAGGATGGGCTATCACTTGCTCCTCGGTCAGAATCCAGTCTTGTGTTTCTGTATAACCTAATGCCTTCACAGCTGTGATCCTAATTTACTCTAAACAGTTGACTGAATCTCCATCCTTTACCAGGGCCTTACTTTATCTGATGGCAACAATGTAAGGGCTCATTGAAATTCATATGGAGAGCCCCTCAATCTGATTGGCATCGGAGATGTGCTGGTACAGGGCCTTTGAGGGCCTTGCTGTTTGGTCAGCAGCCTCTCAAGACACTGTATACCTTATTTCAAGTGTAAGAAAGCATTTTACCAAATCCCAATACCACCCAACACTTCCCATTTGGTTGCCAAGGAATGCTGTGATTCGTGGGGATGATCATGTTCTTGTTCTAAATGTTCTGTCATCTTAGATGGACGATCTAAGGATAGTTAAGGGTCCATTAGCCTGGGGCAAATGAGGAGGCGGTGCCCTCTGCAACTTGATGGAGGTCAGCTAAGGACAAATGAAAGATAACACTAATTCACACGGTGGGCAATAAAACGAGGGACCTCATTATCCTAAAAGGTGATACTGGCAGGAAATCTAAATGGATTTTAAAAGGGTTTGGACAAATTTATGAATGACAGATTCATAAATGGTTCTAGAGAGAAGTGGGATGCAGTCAACCTTTAAGGTAGATGTCAGAGAGGACAGTCATGCCTTCTTGGGGTCTGCCCCTTAGAGCTTCTCTTGGCAATACGACCTAGAATTGGAGAGAACACAGGCATGGGTGATCAGTCGATTCCAGGCTGAGAAACACAAAGGCAGCAGCATGATGTGCTGGGGAGAATATGGGCTTTGGAGCCACACTATGTTTCAGCTAGGTATCTCTGGAAAAGTCAGGTGTCTGAAAAAAGGAGGAATAACATGCACTATGCACCTTGTCCAGTTTTGAGGATCAAAGAAATTATGTGTAAACTGTATTACAAGTCTAATACATGGTATGCACAAAAAATTATAACTACCACTATTTAAGTAAATACACAGAAATGAAAATGACACTCTTTGCTACTTTCCAAGCACAGTCACTTGTGATGGGCTGGTAGATTCATCACATTACTATAAATAGTGCCCATAACTAGATACCTCATCTATGGCATTTGCATATTTTAGAAGACCATTACCCAGGGAATCTTGGTAAGCTGACATTGCTTTGAAGAGATTGATTCCAAGAGCAGCCTTAGGTATTGTGATTCCTTGATGTAATTTCAGAGACTTTGGAAAGTATTAGGTATCCATGCCCCAGTCTCATGCCTCTTCCACCTCTTACCTCTTTGCAGAATTTTTTATATAAAGGACAAGACTTCTTATAGCTTTGAAAGTTTTCTAAATTCCTTTTTGAGGAAAGAAAAGAAACATCTAATGAGAACTGCTTATCAGCATCACAGCCACTACCACCCTGCTGAAGAATTTGAACTTTGAGAAGTTTACCAAAATAAATAAATAAAATGTAAAATCTTTGTAATGCTAAAGTCGATGAGATTTAGAGGTAGGTGGCACATTTGTTTAGGAAAATACTCTGAGGAGTTCTATTTCCTGAGGAAGAAAGACTCCTTTGAACTTAATGAAAATAATTAAGAGAAAGTAATCACTTGGTTTTGTAAAAAGTATTCAACAAGTAATTTAAAATATATATATAATTTGCATTTTACAGTGGCAGTCAATAAAGAAGAGGGGCAAGAGCCTTTTGCCTCAGTGTCTAGGGAACAAAATGACCAGTAAGAAATTTCCTGGGGCAGGGAAGACCAAAGACCTTAAAGATTAATGATATTTGGTTTTCTGTTTTAGGTTGTTCTTATTTCGTGCTATACCATGTTCTCTTCTATTTTACTCAAACTAAAAATTAAAGTTAGGCACACACAATCGCTTTGTACTGATACAGTGCCTGGGAGAGTGAAAAGCGCAGAGATGAGGATACACATGGTTGGGTAAAGTGGTCTAGGAAAGCGGAGTAGTCTGAGAAGGCATGACTGTATATGTAAAGGAATCAATGGCAGTGACCAAGAAAGTAGGACTCCTATTTTTTTCCTGGACACTCCCAAATATGTTGGGGATCGAACTGCTTTTCCATGTGTAGGACTGGGCTGAATCATTTCATTAGGACATTTAAAGAGAAATATGGCCCTAAAAAATGGGAGGAGGACTTGGGACAATCATATTATATGGATGTGATCAGTCAAATTCCACGGAAATGAATGTAACTTTAAGATCCCAAAGATGATGATATATGTTAATTTAACCACTGTCAATTATGGAGACATGGACCAAAGCAAATAAGACAAGTCAAATTAATGTCATTATTGACACATGCACAGTGCTTGAAACTTTACAAAATGCTTTCATCTCTATTATACATTTGACTCAACCACCCTCTGAAATAGGTAGCAAATGATGGCAATTTTATTTTTTACCAAATCTCATCTTTCAAGAAGTTATACTTCACTGTATGCAGGTAATGCTTTGGATATTTGTTTTAGGTTAAACATTTGACTCACAGAGTTGGTTAGAAAACCCACATGGAATGAAATGTTGGTTTTGTTACAATTTATGAACCCTGGTATTCAACATTAATTTAGAAAATGTAGAGGGGACATTTGCTGAGCCAAATACACAGGTCTCTGGTATCTTGGACACACAGAACAATATGTAAAGTAATAGCAAAAACAAACAGCTTAGGAAAAGCAAAGCAAGGTATTTTTGTAATTCCTGAAAAGGATTTACAACCTATATAAACATGAATCATAAACCCATTGGCAAATAGATCCAAGCTCTTTCAGGAAGATGTTTCGTTTATATATGGGAACTAAAAACTCAGGATAAGAGAGAGGGTCAACAACAAAAAAAAGATTCACATTACTCAAAACACATAATACCATGGTAAATGATTATTCTGACATTTTAGTTATAGACATTTGATTTTAATTTTCTCAGCACCTGTGCTCACTTTCTAGGGACAAGGCATGCCAGTAATCCTCTCAGAATTTGGGGGGTTATATATCCTTATGGAAGGCCTCTGCTTTAAAATATTAGAAAAGTTCCTCTGTTAACTTTCTACTCTATGCCCACTAGAAAGTGTCAAATCGTCTCTATCAAGTGGGACATAAAGGCATCTAATCCAAGCTTTGTGACATACTAGGTGAGTGGCCTTGAACAAGTTGCTTAAGTTCTTCCATTTATTCAATTAATCAGTAGATATTTATTGATTTCCTATCACATTTTAAACACCATATTTGTCACAATGGTCAAAGTGAACATGAGAAAACATAGCACTTACCATTTTGCATACTTGGATGCCAGTTTGAAGTAGGGAAGAAGAGTTTAGAACAGTGTCTGGCATCCAGGAGGTCTTCTAATAAATGTGTCTAACGAATAAAAGAAAACCTGGAAAATATGCCAGTAAAAAAAAGAAATGCACATGCATGTATACACACACAGATGTCTTTAATATGTTGGTGTATATTCAGACTGTTTTTCATGTTTACAGAAGCATATATGAGTTGGGTTTATGCTATACATACATACTATTTTGCAATTTGATTTTTCTTCTCTTAGTAAAATACATACTGAACATTATTTAACACTAATATTAGTTAATACCTTCTCAAAAGCTAACCATTTTAGTTTTTCTGAAAAATTTCCTGCAGAAAGCAGAATCTATGATAAACATCCCTTTCTTGTTCTATCTTCTGCCAGAAGTTTAAGTTTCATGGTCTTTCACACATTGATTTATGCACATTTTATTTAATCATATAGGGATTTTATTTTTGTTTTACATAGATAATTTATATATGTATGTGTGTGTATATATATATTTATGTATATATGTATGTATGAATATGAAATGTGCTTTTTAAACATATATCATGGATGCCCTTCAGAGCAAAAGGACCTGGATAATATGAATTGAATACTATATTTGATATAAATAAACACATTTATTCAGTTGTTTCCCCACTGATGATTACTCAGATTATGTTCCCCCTCCCCCCCCCAGCTTTTTTTTTTTGAGATAGTCTTGCTCTGTCACACAGGCTGGAATACAATGGAGCAATCTCAGTTCACTATAATCTCTGCCTCCTGGGTTCAAGCAATCCTCGTGCCTCAACCTCCCAAGTAGCTGGAACTACAAGCATGTACCACTATGCCCGGCTAATTTTTGTTGAGTAGAGATGGTGTTTCCTCGTGTTGGCCAGGCTGGTCTCGAACTCCTGACCTCAAATTATCTGTGCCCACCTTGGCTTCCCAAAGTGGTGGGATTACAAGTGTGAGCCACCTTGCCCAGCTCCACTTTTTTAAACCAATTTAAAAAGTGGCCCAATAAATGTGTTTGTAATATATACTTGTGGACTGATATTTCTACAGGATAGAATCACAGAAGAACAGTTCCTGAGATAAAAGTCTTTATTTTTAATGAATATTGACAAACTGTTTTCCAAAATGCTTAGGAATCCATATTTTATCAGCAGCGTATAAGAAAGAGAACAATTTTTCCCACATCCATAGCAGCACCATGCACTGTCCTAGCATGAACTTTCAGGGACTCTCTTGGCTGAGAAGACGGTTTTACACAGTTGCCTCTGCCTGGATTCTAGGCCCTCTGTAACATGAATTCAATTTAACATTTGGGTGTTACTCCTCATTACTGTTCTGTTCTACAGAAACGCTTCCTTTTAGCAAAAGTAGTTGCATTGTTTCTAAAACAATTTCATCTCTTCTTATTCTTTCCCCTTGCCCAGGGCTATTCTTCCATATCCTCTTGGGTTTTTCTCCCTTTCTGCCATCTCTCTCCTTCTGTTAAATTTTTCCCTGCTCTTCAAGCTCCATGTTTTCTCTCAGTGCTCCTGAAACCCTCAACTGTGTTCCTCTCCACACTTTGCATTCATGATGTTTCATTCATGCCTGTTTTGTGGCATTTTTGTATAATATGTTGTGTCATATACAGTTCTTTATGTGCTTGCTTATTGCCCATAATAAGCAGTAACATCTCTCAAGACAGAGGATGTGGCTCTTTATTAGTATTTTTCATATTGACACTTTAATTTTTATCAAAGTGAATTAAGGGATTAATGAAAGAGATATTCCATTGTACTCATTAAATGCAGGGAAAAAGGCAGAAGCAGCATTAAGAAATTGAGTATATTTCACATGCGAGTTACTAGGAGAATGGGGATTCCTTTCTTTCAAAATCAGAAACAAGAGGAGAACACAGTTTGGAGATAAAATTAATATATTTAGGTGGGATTCATTTTTGGTACCATCAGCCATCCAGGTGGCAGTATACAAAAGGAGGTGGCTACATGTAATGCTGATTTTAGAGAGAGCTGGAACTTAAAATACAAAGATACGCTTTTCTCAATTTATTTCATATTTCATTTTATACATTTTGAGGCCAGACTGAGGTAACACATGAGTAATAAATAGGTGAAATGATTATTTTCTATGTGTAAACACTATCTGAAGTGAAATTGATGGGTAAGAAACTGGCTAACAGGTTTCAATCTCCCATTATTCATTACAAAGATCACATAGTGGAAATCTTATTTTCTCAAGTGAGGCAAGTTGGTGATAGTCACACTTCTGTTCCTTTGTCTTGTGAATATTGCTCTTGCTTCTCTCAAGGGCTGGCTGACATTCAGTAGCTGTCCTACGCCTGTGTGGTCATTTACATTTTCAAGATATTGGACTCCTTCCCCAATGAATGTTAGATCATTTATGCCCCACGGGAGTGCCTTCTTGCCATTACCTTGAAATCCCAAACTCTACTCTTAGAACCACTCTTTCCTTACTGCCTCCTCCCATCTTCCCCACCTCAGACTTTCTCAAGATCTGACAACTAAGTGTTAATACCTGACAAGGCAGAGCTCTCCATGATCTGGTTGTAGCTCTGGGCCTGGTGAGTTCTACACACAACTGGATTATCCCCAGATTCTCAGCCATCACATCTTTGAATCCACACAAAGCATGGTTGAGGTGCCCCCTCCCTTATTTGAACGAGGAATTAATCACTTGTCCATCTGAACATGAACCTTCTGCATCCATAGAGTGCTAGCTACACAGTCTCAATTAAGTGGTTAATACATTAAACCGGAGCTACAAAAGCTCATGATCTTGGGGAATACAAGGTTCACTGTAAATAATATTATAAAAAAGTATCTCAGAGAGGACAAATATATGCAAACCCTGTTTGTTTCAATGTTTGCATTTAAAAGTGCCGAAGGCTACTTAATGACAGAGGACAAAGAATGCCCATTTGTGAATTTAAATCCGATTTGTTTTAGTATAGTTTTTACCAAGTAAAGCGCTGAGGGAGGCTCTGTGCTACTGCTATTACTGGTGTTATTTAACTTATCTGTACTTTCTAATAAAAAAAGGTGAAGAAATAAAAAACTATTGATCTTTATTTATTGACTTCCTTGTGAGTATAGTTAAGTTGACACAGATCAATCACAATAAAGCTAAATGGATGATATAGTGTAACACAACCGGGGATTGCAAGTGGAGTTTTAATTATGAGAAATTTAATGTTTTTCTGTATGCAGATTGGGTAGGAATGGGATTTTCTAAGTACTCAGGGACCAGGGAACAGAGTTTACAGAATTCTTACCATCTCCACACATACTTCGGCAGAGTTTCCAGCTCCTTGGGGAGCAGCGAAAAGGAGGAAGAAAAGGAAGTCAAGTAGTCATTTCTCAAATTTCTCATTAAATCTGTGTTTTACTCTGTTCCTCTTTGGAAATCCTAAATGAGATTAATATCTGGCATTGGTAAGAAAGAGAAAAGGGAGATACACAAAGGTGGTGAAGCAGCCTAAAAAAAACCCAGAATATCAGCCTTGAGCTTACAAGAAACATTGTAAATAATGAGAAAATATTGTAGCTTCAATTGCACACATCAACCCCATACACCACGTCAGTCAGTAGAGTCATTTTCCCTCTGCTTTTTACTCCCATCACTTTCCTATGTTTCTAAGCTGTCAGGGGGAAAACAGCAATCTCTGTTGGAAAAAAAGTAATGTTACCAATGGAGAGTTCTTATCTTCTTTTTTATCTTTTATTTTATTTATTTTAATTTTGTGGGTACATAATAGATGTATATATTTATGGCTTACATGAAATATTTTGATAAGCCGTGCAACATGTGATAATCACATCAGGATAAATGTATCCACCACCTCAAGCATTTATTTTTTGTGTTACGAACAATCCAATTATACCTTCTAGTTATTTAAAAATGTACAATTAAATCATTTTGACTATAAGCATCCTGTTGTGCTAGGAAATAGGTCTTATTAATTTTTTCTATCTACTTTTTTCTACCCATTAACCATCCCCACTCCCCCAAAACCACTAGCCTTCCCAACCTCTGATATCCATCTTTCTGTTCTCTATCTCCATGAGTTCAAATATTTTCATATTTATCTTTCACAAATAAATGATAACATGCAAACTTTGTCTTTCTGTGCCTGGCCTATTTCACTTAACATAATAACCTCCAGTTCTATCCATGTTATTGCAAATAACAGGATCTCATTCTTTTTTATGACTGAATAGTACTCCATTGTGTATGTGTACCACATTCCATTATCAATTCATCTGTTGATGGACACTTCAGTTGCTTCCAAATCTTAGCTGTTGTGAATAGTGCTGCAATAAACATGATAGTGCAGATATCTCTTCAATATACTGATTTTTTTTCTTTTGGGCACATACCTAAGAGTGAGTTTGCTGGATTGTATGGTAGCTAAATTTTTAGTTTTTTGAGGAACCTCCAAACTTCTCCACTGTAAATTAGTGGTTATATTAATGTACATTTCCACCAAAAATTTATGAGGGTTCTCTTTTCTCCACATTCTTGCCAGCATTTGTTATTTCCTGACTTTTGGATTTAAGCCATTTTAAGTGGAGTGAGATGATATCTCATTATAATTTTGATTTGCATTTCCCTGATGATCAATGATGTTGAGCACCTTTTCATACACCTGTTTGCCATTTGTCTTCTTTTGAGAAATGTCTATTCAGATCTTTTGCCCATCTTTAAATCGAATTGTTAGATTTTTTTCATATAAAGTTGTTTGAGCTCCTTATATATTCTGGTTAATAATCGTTTGTCAGATGGGTAGTTTGCAAATGTTTTCTCCCATTCTATGAGTTGTCTCTTTGTTGATTGTATCTTTTGCTCTGCAGAACCTTTTTAACTGGGTGAGAACCCATTTGTCCATTTTTGCTTTGGATGCCTGTGCTTGTATGATATTACTCAAGAAATCTTTGCCCAGTCCAATTTCCTGGAGAGTTTTCCCCAATGTTTTCTTTTGGTAATTTCATAGTCTGAGGTCTTAGATTTGTGTCTTTAATCTATTTTGATTTGATTTTTGTATATGGCAAGAGCTAGGGGTATAGTGTCATTCTTTTGCCTGTGGATATCCAATTTTCCCAGCATCATTTATTGAGGAGACTGTCCTTTTCTCAATGTATATTCTTGTCACCATTGTCAAAAATGAGTTCACTGTAGATGTATGGGTTTATCTCTGGGTTCTCTATTCTGTTCCATTGATCCATGTATCTGTTTTTATGCCAGTACTGTGCTGTTTTTGGTTACTGTAACTCTGTAATTTAAAATAAGGTAATCTCATTCTTCCAGTTTTGTTCTTTTTGCTTACAAGAGCTTTGGCTATTATGGGTCTTTTGTGATTCTATATACATTTTAGGATTTTTTTTTTCTATCTATGTGAAGAATGTCATTGATATTTTGATAGGGATTGCATTGAATCTGCAGATTGCTTTGGGTAGTATGGATATTTTAACAATGTTGATTTTTCCAATCCATGAACATGGAATATCTTTCAATTTTTTGCTGTCCTCTTCGATTTCTTTCATCAGTGTTTTATAGATTTTATTGTAGAGATCTTTCGCATCTTTGGTTAAGCTAATTTCTAGCTATTCAATTTTATTTGTGGCTATTGTAAATGGTATTACTTTCTTGATTTTTTTTTTCAGAATGTTCACTGTTGGCATATAGAATGCTACTAATTTTGTATGCCGTTTTGTATCCTGCAACTTTACTGAATTTATCAGTTCTAATAGTACTTTTTTGGAGTCTTTTTCCAAATATGAGATCATATCTTCTGCAAACAAGGATAATTTGACTTATCCCTTTCCAATTTGGATGTCCTTTCTTTCTTTCTCTTTTCTGATTGCTCTAACTAGGACTTCCAGTATTATGTTGAATAACAGTGGTGAAAGTGGGCATCCTTGTGGTGTTCCTTATCCAAAGGAACAGCTTTCAGTTTTTCCCCATTCAGTATGATACTAGCTATGGGTTAATTATATATGGCTTTTATTATGTTGAGATAAGTTCCTTTTATATCAAGTTTTTATGAGAGGTTTTTTTTTTTTTTTGGTCATCAAGGGATGTTGAATTTTGTCAAATGCCTTTTCAGCATTACTTTAAATGATCATTTTTTCCCTTCATTCTATTGATATGATGTATCCCATTAATGATTTGCCTGTGTTGAACCATCCTTGCATTCTTGGGATAAAATCCATGTCATTATAATTAATGACCTGTTTAATGTATTGTTGTATTTCGTTTGCGAGTATTTTGTTGATGGTTTTTACATCAATATGCATCAGTGATATTAACTTGTAGTTTTTTTTTGTTGTTGTTGTTTTGTTTTTTTTAATGTGTCTTTGTCTGGTTTTGGTATCAGGATAATGCTGGCCTCATAAAATGAGTTTGGATGTATTTCTCCTCCTCTGTTTTTCGGAATAGTTTGAGTATGATTAGTGTTACTTCTTTAAATGTTTGGTAGACTTCAGCAGTGAAGCCCTCAGGTCTTGGGCTTTTCTTTGCTGAGATACTTTTTACTTGATCTCATTACTTACTATGGTCTGTTCAGGTTTTAGGTTTCTTCATGTTTCAATAGTAGGTTGGATGTGTCTAGGGATTTATCAATTTCTCCTAGACTTTCCAATTTATTGGCATATAGTTGCTCATAGTAGCCACTAATGATCATTTGAATTTCTGCAGTGTCAGTTGTAATATCTCCTTTTTCATCACTCATTTTATTTATTAGGGTCTTCTTTCTTTCTTTTTTTTAGTCTGGCTAGAGGTTTGTGAATTTTGTTGGTCTTTTCAAAAAACAACTTTTTGTTTCCTTGATCTTTTGTGTTTTATTTTTTAATTTCAATTTCATTTATTTCTGCTCTTATTTTTATTGATTTTCTTATACTAGTTTTGGGTTTGGTTTTCTCTCACTTTTCTAGTTCTTTAAGATGCATCATTAGGTTATTTATTTGAAGTTTTTTCTCGTGTTTGATGTAGGCACTTATAACTATAAACTTCCCTCTTACTGCTGCTTCCTGTGTCTCGTAGGTTTTAGTATGCTGTGTTTCCATTTTCATTTGTTGCAATTAACTTTTCAGTTGCCTTCTTAATTTCTTCATTGACCCACTTGTCATTCAGGAATGTATTGTTTAATTTTCATGTGTTTCTATAGTTTTCAATATTCCTCTAGTTATTTATTTCTAATTTTATTCCATTGTGGAAGAAAAGATGGTTGATATATTTTCAGGGTTTTTAAAAACGTTTTAAGACTTATTTTGTGACCTAACATATGGTCTGCCTTTGAGAATAATACATGTGCTGAGGAAAAGAATGTGTATTCTGAAGTCATTGGATGAAATGTTTTATAAATATCTATTAGGTTCATTTGGTCTATAGTGTAGATTAAGTTCAGTGTTTCTTTGTTTTTCTGTCTGGAGTATCTATCCAATGCAGAAAGTATAGTGTTGGAGTCTCGAGCTATTATTGTATTGGTGCCTGTCTCTCACTTTAGCTTTAAAATATTTGCTTTAGGTATCTGGGTGTTCCGGCATGGGGTGCATGTATATTTACAATTGTTATATTCTTTTGCTGAATTGACCTCTTTGTCATTATATAATGACCTTTTTTGTTTTTTCTTATGGTTTTTGTCTTGAAATTTACTTTGTCTGATATAAGCATAGCTCCTCCTGCTCTTTTTTCATTTTTATTAACATGGAATATCTTTCCATCCTTTTATTTTTGGTCTGCGTGCACCTTTATATGAAGTATGTTTCTTCTAGGCAACAGATGATTGGATCTTTCTTTTTTTATTATTCATGCAGCCACTCTATGTCTTTTGATTAGAGAGTTTTTCCATTTATATTAAACATTATCTTTAATAAGTAGGAACTTACTTCTGCCATTTTGTTATTTGCTTTCTGGTTGTTCTATGGTCTTCTTTCTCTCCTCATTTTCCTTTTAGTGAAGATGATTTCTCTGGTGGTACAATTTAATTTCTTACTCTTTTGTGTATATATTCATTGTATGCTTTTCAGTTTGAGGTTATTTACTATAAGGCTTGAAAATAATATCTTATGACCCATTATTTTAAGGTAATAACAAAAATGCATAAACAAGAAAAAAGAAAATGAATACAAACTCTATATCTTATTTTCATTTTTCCACTTTTTAACTGTTTTTTGTTTCTATTCGTATCTGATTGTACTATGTCTTGAAAAGTTGTAGTTTTATTTTGATTGATTCATTTAGTCTCTATATTTAGGATGGTAGTTTACACACCACAGTATATAGTGCCCTTTGGGAGTTTTGTTATTAAATGCCTTGAGGTAGGCAAAATCTGCGTGGATTAAATCTGCTTGCTATTCTGTAACTTTCTTGTACCTGGATATTGATATTTTTCTCTAGGTTTGGGAAGTTACTTGTTATTATCCTTTGCTACCCCTATCTCTTTCCTCTTTTAGGCCAATAATTCTTAGATTTGCCTTTTTGAGGCTATTTTCTAGATCCTGTAGGTGTGCTTCATTGTTTTTTATTCTTTTTTCTTTTGTTTCCTCTGACTGTGTATTTTCAAATGGCTTCAAGCCACTAATTCTCCTGTTGGATCAATTATTCTATTAAAAGACTCAGATATATTCTCTAGTATGTCAGTTGCATTTTTCAACTCCAAATTTTCTGCTTGATTCATTTTATTTTAATGTCCTTGTTAAATTTGTCTGATAGAATTCTGAATTCCTTCTGTGTTATCTTAAATTTCTTTGAATTTCTTCAACACAGCTCTTTTGAATTCTCTGTCTGAAAGGTCACATATCTCTTTTTCTCCAGGATTGGTCCCTGGTGCCTTGTTTGGTTCATTTGGTGAGATCATGCTTTCCTGAGTGATCTTGATGCTTCTGAATGTTTGACTGTGTCTGTAAATTGAAGAGTTATTTCTTGTAGTTTTTGCTTTCTGGGCCTGTTTGTACCCATCCTTCTTGGGAAGACTTTCCAGGTATTCAAAAGGATGTGAGTGTTGTGATCTAAGCTGTATCTGCATTAGAGGGCACCCTAAGCCCAGTAACTCTGTAGTTTTTGCATACTCATAGAGGTACTGCTTTGATAGTCTTGGATAAGATCTGGAAGAATTATCTGGATGACCAGGCAGAGACCCCTGTTCTCTCACCTTACTTTCTCCCAAACAAACAGAGCCTCTCTCTCTCTCTTCTCTGAGCTGCCTGCAGCTGGGACTGGGGAAGGTGTGACACAAGCACCCCTGTGGCCACCACCACTGGGACCATGCTGGGTCAGACCCAAAACATGACACAGGGTCTTGCTCAAGGCCCACTGTAACCACTATTTGGCTACCACCTATGTTCACTCAAGGCCCTGAGCTGATCAGCAGGTGACAAAGTGAGATAGTGTTGTGTCCTTCCCTTCAGGGCAATGAGTTCCTCCAGGCTCCAGGCAGGTCCAGATGTGCCATCTGGTATCCAGAGACTGTAGTAAAAACCTTAGAAGTCTACCTGATATTCTGTTGTACTGTGGCTGAGCTTGCATTCAAACCATAAGACTATGTTCTTTCCATTCTTCCCTCCCACTTCCACAGGCAGAGGGGTCTCATTGCATGGCCATGATCCCAGCAAGTCCATAGGGAGTACTGTGAGTCTATTGCTGATGTTTCCTTAAGTTCAAAAGGCTCTTTAGTCAGCTTGTGATGAATGCTGTGTGACCCGAGACTCGTCCTTCAGGGCAGTAGGCTCTCCTCTGACCCAGGGTAGATGCAGAAATGCCACCAAGAACAAAGGCCTGGAATTACCCAATAGCCCACTTGCTGTTCTACCCCTATGTGGCCAAGCTAATACCGCAGGTGCAAGACAAAGTCTTCTTTACTTTGCCTTGTTATTTTCTTGAGGAGAAGGAAGTCTCTTTCCATAGTTACCACAGCTTGGAATGTGCTGAGTCTCACCTGAAGCCAGCAAGTCTCAGAGTCTCGCCCATGGCCCATGACATACTACCTAGGTATTACTGCTGGTTATTCAGGACCCAAGTGCTCTTTAGTCAGCAGGTGATGTGTTCTGCCAGTACTGGGTCTTTATCCTCAAGGTAGCACATTTCCTTCTGGCCCAGAGTGTGTCTAGAAATGTCATCCAGGAGCTAGGGCCTCACTACTCTGACTGATGCCCTATCATACTGTGGCTGAGCTGGTATCCAAGATGCAAAAGAAAGTCCATTTTACTCTTCCCTCTCCTCTCCTCTCTTCAAATAGAAGGAGGGAACTCTTTTGGAGCCACAAGCTGTGCAACCTGAGGTTGGGGAAAAGATGGCATAAGCACTCCCTTAGCCACCCCAGCTGGTATCTCAATAGGATACATATCCTGCAAGTCCACTGGCTCTGAGCCCTGTTCAGCACTAGTACTAGGAGTACTAGTTAGTACTAGGTTAGTACCTAGGAGTCACAGTCCTTGTGGCCTAGACTGCCTTTCAAGTTTATTTAGAACCCCAGAGCACTTTAGCCCATGGTGGCAAGGCTTCCTGGAACTCAAGTTCCAGCTGCTGGGATGAGCAATTCCCCTTTGACTAGAACTTGTTTAAATACTCCCTCCATAGATGGGTGTCAGCTTTCAGCCTGATTTTGCTTTCTGCAGTTACAGGGCAGCACTAAATTGAGTGCAAGTTCTCACAATTCTGTGCTCTCCCTCTCCCTAGCACCGAGATTTCTCTTTGATACACAGCCACTGCCAGAGAATGGGGGAGGGGTGGCATTGGCAATCTGAGGCTGCCTTTCCTAATCAGTTCAGTGCTTACTTCAATAGTATGAAGTTAAAACCAAGTACTGTGAGTACTCACCTGATTGTGGGTTCTTATGAAGGTGTTTTTTTCATGTAGATAGTTGTTAAATTGGTGTCATTGTGGGAGGAATCTTTGGTGGAGCCTTGTATTCTGCCATCTTGTTCTGCCACCTCTCTTGTTTTGGAGTTGACTCAGACCAAACTGCTCAGATAGCAAAGTCATATGGCTAATAACAATTGTCTTTGTCTCTTATACAAGGGAAGATGGTATTAGTAACTCCAATTAACAGGGCATATGTTGTGTCTTGTCTTTCTGACAGTGAGACTGCCTCTGCCCTGAGTTACCCACACATTCTTTCTCAGTCCCTCTTGTAGACAATATCAGATTTTGGCTGAAATTAAGCAGTTGGTGGAGAGCAATAGCTATGGATTAACTAAGGGGTCCCTGTGGGGACTGAGGCTAAATACTTTTGTCTCATTAAGCTACTGTTCTGAAGTGGACTCACCAAGCATGTTGATCTTCTCATGGATGCCTGTTCCAGCAACTGCAGTCTTTATGGCTACTAGTAATATTTGTGTATCCAGGTAGATAGGAATTGAAGTATTTATAGCCTCATAGGGGAGAATTATGTACTTTTGTTATTAGTACATAAAATACTGCTATGTATTTCTTTTGTATTTGATTTTAACCCTAAAAATCCGAGATTTTAAAATTAATAGCATTAACAGAACTTGAGAAAAGTGTATGGTCCTGGTTTGTATTATATTTCTATCAGATTTAAAATAATAAAAAAATTGCGTGTACCTGGAAACATGTTTTCTGCCCTGTCTGTGGGCTTTTCTCCTTCCCATCCTCTCTACAAAAACCAGAGCTGACAGAACCCGTCTGTGCTCTTATGTAAAGGTGAAAGAAATAAGGCTGCTTCTCAGGGAATAAATGTTTCTTTGATTTCCTTTTCTTTTTCAATTGGTCACCATTAATTTTAAACTTTCATGGCATTTTCTAGGCAAAAGGAAGAGGGAAGGGAGGAGCCTCTGGAGGGAGATTCTGGCTCTTTCTGCAAAGTGGTCACAACTGGTTGTCCATTTTGAAACACATTCTGCCTGAAAGAGATCACCACCATCTTTCACATTCAAAGACAATTGACAGTTGGTCCAGTTGCAGGAAATAAGGGTCACAGCAATTTCCATACGGGGCAGAGTTAATGTGATTCTGGCCACTGTTGATGCTGCATGAAAATACCAAGTTTTGTGCGAAAAAATCAGCTTATTGTCCACACCTATATCACCAGGAAAGGAGAGCCCACAATCTCTTTTTGGAGACCTAAAAATCTAGGGTGGCTAACTCATCTTTATTGGACAGTGGCTTCAAGCTTCTCATTGTCATTCACTTAAAAGGTATATTGTGAAGCTCACAGCATTTCTCCTGAGCCAGTAGTTAAAATGGAGAGAGTGTTTGGAAGAAGAAAATTGTTTCTTAGGAAATTCCATGTTGTAAATAAATTATTTTTAAAAGGCTATTTAATTAATTTATTTTGGCAAAATGCAATTTTAGTTCCAATGCTTGGAGATATTTGGGGATTCCTGCTTCATGGAAAAATAAGGGGACCTAATGGAACTCTTTTGCTTGTTGGTTTGTTATTTTTCCTTAGATTCCTTTCTTTTTTTCATTTACATGAGCCAGTATTTGCTGTGCATTCATCAAATGCTGATGAATAGTGTATTAATTAGGATTAGGTTCAGCTGCTAGTAACAGAAAAAAAAATGACAGTGGCTTAGGAAGAAAAATACATGCTTATCTTCTTTTGACATGAAATTCAGGATGAATTAAGTCCAGGGTTGTTATGGCTGCTCTGCTCCCTCATGATGTTTCATACTCACCACTCTACTACTCCTAGACTAGAATCCTCAGCCTCATATTATCCTGTGTCATTGCTGATGCAGGCTACAGGATACAATAAGGGTGATAAAGAAGAGGACAGGGGACATCTTTTTTTTTTTCTTTGAGAGAGAGAGAGAGAAGGTTGACCACCCTACACTGCTAGGAGGCTGTGAAATATAATTTTAATTCTGTGGACTCCTGATTGACGATTCTATTGCTATGGAAAAATGGGAGAAGATATATTGTAGCATTACTAGCCGTCTCTTTTGCTATCCATTACCCTGATTGAGACATACAAACACAGCAGAGGAGATGTAGCGCAGTTCCACCTGTTATTTCTTCAAGGGGTAGTTTGGAAAACATGGTAGAACTGCAAAACATAATGGAATTAACTGCATGAAGTGCAAAATAAGTCACCATTACATTAGTTCTATGAAACTGTTAAATTTCTAGATGTTCTCAAGTAGAAAATACTGAGCCAAAGAAAACTGTGAGCTGTTCGGCACAGTTCAACCAATGAGTTTTATTTTACCAGGTTGGCATATTGCATACCTCACTTAAATGTGTTTGTTTATGTCAGGACTTGCTATGATTCTATAGCTTTGGAACAAATGTTATACTCTCCTTCAGTCGTTACCTGTTTTGGCCGTGGTAATTTGTGGTTTTATTTGTGGCACCTGAGATTATTTGAAAATTAATATCAACGATTTTTTTGTTTGTTTCTCCCTTGTAATTTCTTGATGCCTATGTCTCTTTCTCTCAGCCTTTATCTACAGCTTGTGGTCCAATCTCTTCCATGACTAATTTACAATTTTATTTTTGTTTTATTTTGGCTAAACTGGACAAAAGTCATCTGTGGTGTCCCTTGGTCAGGAGAAACAGCAACAGGATGATCAGGACCATGGACAGCGACACTCAAATTCCAGGCTCTACCCCCATACTCTTAGAAAAGCTTTGTTTCTGTGTTTGAATGTCCTAACGCTGACGCAGCAGAGATTCAGGTGAGAGAGTCTGGAAGGGGACAGCACTAGGGGAAAAAGTGAGGAGTGGCCTCCTGTATAACTCCCTACCCACTTCCTTCTACACTCCCTCACCCTCAACCCCACCTCACCAACCAGAGAAGTTTCTCTCCTGGTCTCCCCAACCTTTAATTAATCTCCAACATCTACCTCTATGACCAAACTTTGGGAAGTATGATAAACCTCAGGTGGTTTCTCATAATTTACTCAGATGAAAATTCTTCAACATTTGGTCATCTTAATGGTTTTAGTTTGTTTTCAATTCAAGTGAATGAATGAAGCACAATTCAAATTATTTGATATATTGCCAGGATTAAGAGGAATTCCTGAAACCCTGAGTTATTAAATCTTGTTTGTTGTTGCTCACCTCAAGTACAACTTGTTCTAATGATTCTGATTCATTCCTTCCACTCCACACTCATTCTTTACATAGTGACACTATAGACCAAATCCTTATTTTGTAGATAGTTAATTTAAAGCCCAGAAAAATTACATAATAAGCTCAGCTACATGGAAGATTCATTCAGGTGCCTTGAGCCTGAGCCCGGTTTTCCACTGGCAGATCTAAGCATGAATTTCTTGTTTTCTGACCCCAGACCCACCACCAATCTGATCTACTCTAACACATCACTTCTTTGAGACATGAACATTAATCAGGTACAAGATGGCTATAAAACATAGTTCATGGTCATCTTGAAAAATTATCTAGCTCAACTACCTCACAGACAGATTTTTCAACCACATCATAGCTTTTACATTATTATATATTACCTCTCACTCTTCCATTTTGCACATCTTCCTTTGAAAATAGAACTTCAGAGTGTCACATGCTGTCTATTCTGAATGAGCAACCTATTCTGTCTGTTGGGACTTAGCAGCTGGATTCTGATGAACTATGAACCAGATGCATCCCTTGTCTGGAAGCTCTCATTCAGGTGCCTTGAGCATGAACCCAGTTTTCCAGAACCCCTTACCTGGGCTCTCTTATTAGATACATGCCTTGACTAATGGTGATTAGTACCAATGTGTGACTGTGTGTGCTCATGTCTACTCTAAAGCTGACCTAACAGAGACTTTTGTAAATTTTCCAAATTGGAAAACTCCCAAATGGAAGACTGACAGGACTCTGGGGTATGCATGATTTAAAAAAATAAAATCTAAGGAAATTTAAAACACAACATAGTCATTTCACTCTTAAAAAAAAAAAAAAAAAAAAAAAAAATCAGTGCAGTGTCCTGGCATGTGTGGTTGTTTTCCTAATTGATCCTTATTTTTGCTGTTTTTTTTCTCTCTCTCTCACTGAGGGCCACATCTAACCACATCAACCCAGACTTCATAAGAATGCTGAGTTGTCATGCAAGAGTTTTACCTCACACTGGGGAGATATTAGTTGATAAGATCCACCTTGTTCTGATTTATTGCTTTAGCATATTTCATGCTAAAAATATTTTTTCTACCATCTGCTAAGATTAGCACTCTAGTGGTATAATAAATTTACTCACCCTGTTTCTGTGATATACTTTGGAACCAACTTTATACTTTATTCAGCCTAATTGAAAATAGGATAAGATAAATGATGCACTTTGAATTTCTCTCTCAGACATACCATTGTTCATTACTTCAACAGAAGATGAGCACATCTGATGGTAATTTTAGTGGTTCAGTAAAACAAAAGTTCCCATGGCAAAAATACGGCATTAGCCATTGTCATCATCCAGTAGAGTCTTGTAAAAAATATTTAATATTGTTGTGCCCTCAAATGAAATATTGTTTTTCATTTAAATACAAAGCTGCTGGCCGTCTTTTCAAAACATGCTATGAAAAGAAATATATTTCAGTGGAAATATGGGACTTGGTATTCATTTACATCTGAGGCTCAAACTGAAGGCCAAATTTAGAATTTGATATATTCTTGGCTTATTGGGAAATTTGGATTTCCTTCTCTTATTCAGTCTTCTTAGGCTTGAGTTGTTTAGACCATATTGAAAGAGAAGAAAGAATATGTTAGGTGCTTTTTATGTTAAATTGTTATCGATCCATACCCTTGTGTAGTTTCCTCTAACTTTGATCCTGGGCTTAAACATGAAACTTGTGTTGGCCCAGAAGACCAGTAAATGTGATGCAAGCAGAGGCTTTAAAAATATTTGCAGATTGGGACTTGGAGCAACGTTGCCATGTAAAGAAGCACGGTCTGCTGGAAACAGGTGGCCCAGCTGACAGATAGCACCAAGTGCTAGACATGTGAATGAGGCCACCTTAGATTACCCAGTCCTTGTTGAGCCACCAGATAACTATAGCTGCATGAGTGACCCCTGGTAAACTGGTAGAATTCTGTAGCTAAGCTCAAGCTAAATAGTTGACCCACAAAATGATAAGTAAGTAAACTTGTTTTTATTGACTTATGACTTTAAGTTTTTTAAAAAATTTAAATTGTCATAAAATGCACATCAAATTGTCTTAAATATAATCCACAAATGTACGGGGTTGTTTGTTATGCAGTAATAGATAACTGATGGAATACATAAACCCGTTCTCTATGGCCAACAGATAACTTTGTGATTAGGATCGAGAATAATGGAGTCACTAAGGCCTAGATGAGGTTGTAGTTATGACTGGATGGAGGTTGCTAAGGAGACAGAAATGTACTGGAAGACCAGGAGAAGAAAAAAAAATGGGAACGATATGTAAATGTATTGATTATTACTGTTTATAAGCATTATGTGCCTCAGTTTCTTCATCTCTAAAAAGAGGTTGATAAGACCACCTGTCTAATGAGGACTAACTAATCCACATAAATCACCCAAACAGATTTGGTGCTTGGCACAGAGAAATCATGCAATAAGATTAAGCTGTTGTTATCCTGGGTAAATAAACTATTAGCATGTGCTTGATCAAGTTGGGGAAAAGTCTCCTTGCAGCCAAGATATTAGTGGCCCAAGAAGTCAAGACACAATGAACAAGAGTTATTAGACTTCGTGATTTTGCATTGGTTCACAGGTGGTGAGCATGTCATGGCCCACCTGCAGAGAACTGCTTTCAGATTGGCCACTAGGCCCTCTCCAAAGTCCTCTATAGGAATATTAGTTTTAAATCAAGTTAACAATGCACTAGAATAAGGTTTTCAAAAGAAACAATTTACTCTTCAAATTACCAATGTGAACTATCTCTATACCTTCAGACACCAGAAAAGAAAATAATAACACATATTGTAGCAGTAAAAGAATCTCTATCTAGTCCTATTTCTGATGCTCAACCATTTCCTCAATGTACAAATAACTATCAAAAACTATCAAAAAATTAATATGTTATACAAAGTTATTGAAAATAAATAAAATATAAGTATTTAAACTTTCTCATCTTAACTGTGACAGTCTGGTGACAAGGAGATGGCAGGAGTTTGTATTTGAAGATGGATCTCTGAGCATAAGCATATTCAGCATCCCCTTCCTTCCTTCCTTCCTTCCTTCCTTCCTTCCTTCCTTCCTTCCTTCCTTCCTTCCTTCCTTCCTCTTTTTGTCTCTTTCATTCCTTCCTTCCTCTTCCTTTTTTCTTTCTTTCTTGTAGGTATTAATGACTAGGAGAGAAGAGGGGTATATGTTTATTAGAATGTTATCATCTGCTGTACTGTTTCTGACTTTATCAGTCATTAAAAAGTGAAAGCACCATCTTTAGCCTTTCTATAGCCTCCGCTTTATTACGTCTTCAATTTGGGAAACCTTTGTAGGAGTCAGATAGAAGACCAAATGCTGCTTATTTGTAAAAGCAGCGCATCATGGTAATCAAGAGACTGAACTTAAGATCTAAAAAGGCTGGGCTCAAATCCACACACAATACTCTCTAGGACTCTGACACCGGGCAGGCTAATTCGTGTCTTTGAGGCTTAGTCCCTATCTGTTAAATAAGGTTAATAATTCCCAACTCAAAAAGTAGTTGAGATGATTAAGTGATCTTGTATATGCAACATGAGTGGCATATAAATAGTGCTTAAAAAACACAGAGGATATTTATCATTTTCTTTCATAGAACATGCTGGGCTATGTCATGAAATTTTATTCAGCCACCCACTCTGTCCACCTACTCTGCATTACTTATGACAAACTGGTATAGCACAGCTGACCAGGGATAAGGTTAAAACCATGTGCATGCATCAGCACAGACTTCACTCCCTGCTAACTTCAAACTTAGGCCCTAGATGCTATCACTCTGACATCTGGGTCTCACTGATCAACAGGCTGTATCTATGCTTTTGACCTTTAGCTGGGTTTTCAAATGAAAAGCAGCAGAAGCAACATTTAGAATCATCATGACAACTTATAGTTTGAGAAGACACTAGAGATGATTAGCCCAATTATCTCTAGTTCTTTTTTCAAACATATATTATCCAATAGGGTAGCTACTAATCACGTGTGGATACTGAGCACTTGGAATATGACTAATCTGAATTGAAATGTGCCGTAAGTGTAAAATATACACCAGATTTTGAAGTGTTGGTATGAAAAATAAATATAAAATATTAAATAATAATTTTGTATTAATTACATGTCAAAATAACATTTTGGATGTATTAGATTAAATAAGATATTAAAATTAATTTTGCTTTCAATTTTTTAGTATGTCTACTAGAAAATTTTAAATTACATATGGAATCACATTTTCAGCTTACATTGTGTTTTTATTGGGCAGCACTGTTTCAAACAAAACAAATTAGGCATGGAGATGTGAATTGACTTGCCCAAGATAGCTCAGCAGAACACAGATGTGATTCCAGAAAATCCCTTTGCTCACAGGAGTTTCTCTCAACATGGCAAACCTTTCCTGCTAAATTTTTTTTTTTTTTTTTTTTTTGAGAACTGTAGAGTTGGGTCCCTGAAAACTGAAGTTTCTTTGGAAAACACTGCCAGCACCTCCTCTGTGACCAGCTGTGCTTTTTTTCTTTTTCTTTTTTTTATTGCACTGCCTTGGAAACTGTGCTGCTGTTATCCATTTCTTGCGTCAGTTACAAAAATTGGTATTGTATCTAAAACAATTGCTGTTATTAACAGGTTAAGCTGCTGGGATGTTAAAATAAAGGCTGCCCAGCTTTAGTGCATTTTGTTGTAATCATCTCCCAGATGCCTTGTCGGAAATCAATTCAAGTTCAAAACTGGCTGGAATTGGGAGGTCAAGGCTTTGGCAGACTAAATATTTTATCTTCTGCTCATGTCTGGAGCTTTCAAAGATGTGGACTGGGGGCTCTTTTCTCATACCCCATCTGGACAAGGATGATTGGCTTTGCCATTTTGCCCAGGTTAGGACAAGGTTAAAATCAATTATAATCAATTATTAAAAGTCTTCTGTGGCTGCATTGCTTAAAAGGGGATTTTAAAAGTTTCTCAGTTCTGAAACATGCATATCTTAGTTGCTACTAGAGATGTTGTTATTCTAGAATGTCAAATATAGATGTTATCAGCATCAAGAATAAATACGAAGAATTTCTACTTCCTATTTCCTTGATACCTATGTTTCAGAATAATGAGAAAAGCCTAGAAAGACTGAGATAATCATCATTCCTGCACCAAGTTGAAAAATTTTGTTACCTTCTTATATGTGTTAAACTATTATAGCTATTTATTATTTGGTTACATTGTCAGATGATTTCTTAGGAATTTATTGAGATGCTCTCTGCAGTTCTTATGTGATCATTTGCTGTGTAAATGCACATGTAACTGCTCAATCTAAGGTAGGTTCAAAGAATCATAGATTTGTAATTGCACAGTAATTTTGAGACAAGCCAGATCCAGCCCTACATTTTATGATAAGGGAACTGAGGCTTGGAGAATTTAAATGACTTCCCCTAGTTCTTACAGCTATCCAAAGGGAGAACTGTATCTCTTAGTTCCTGTAAGCATGTGTGGTCACTAAACAATTCAAATGAATATTTTCATTTTATACAATATTTTCATATGCTTATAATTTTCTTCACAATGATTTGAGAAAAAAAAGTATTCATACAAAATGAATATCATTCTGAACCTTAGACCAAGACACGAACTCAATAAACAGAATATAATTTTAAAGTGTTCTCAAAAGGTCACTTAGCTTTATCCTTCATCTCATTTCCCATGAATGGAAATCCCTTGTACTTTCAGGTTTCATACATACCCAGTAGCTGAGGGTTCAAAATGCTGCCAGAAAAAAACATTCCATTTTATTTGCAGTCTTTTTAGAAGGAAAACGCCAGTGAATATACCAGAATATACAGAATTTCTCTGTAGACATGTTCAATACCAGTTATTGAATGGTGAGTGTGAACTATGTTCTTTGCTGGTATAGGAGGAGCCTGTCATTAACAAACACTGACATATTATAGTAAGTTCCTCATTCTTGTAATATATTGAAAAACAACAAAACAATAGCTTGCTATTTCTAATTTGAGGGAAAAAACCTCATGGATTTATGTGGGGGGGCATACAATTGAATTTTAACACTTGCTCATCTCTCCATCAGCAAAATGAAGTCCCTTGTATTGCTTGCTCGCTTTCCTCCAACTCACGTTGGCAATAAAACTGAAGTATAATACATGTAAAGCATTTTATGAAACGAAAATTAAAGGGTCACAGGTAGGGTCATAGGAGAATCATAATCGTGTAGAAATCAATGCAACACTACTTAGTGGTGGTGAGAACACAGCTTGGGCCCAGACAGACCTGGTTTTGTGTCTGGTTCCATCATCACTGGCTGTTTGGCCATAGACTGGTTACTTACCTTCTTTAGCTTCAAATTCCTCTTGTGAAAAATGGGGGTTTCAATTATGCTTACCTCATGGAGTTGTTTGAAGATGAAATGAGAAACTACCTGAAAAGGACTTATAAAGCTTGGTGTACAGTCAGCTTTCAATATATCTAAACTATAATGATGACAAATTATCACCACTTATAATGGTAGCCTCAATAGCAGCAGCCAAAGTGGTAATATGTATATTCCTATTTCTAACATTGTATTATTTTCTTTGGGATCCATATGTACACATCCAGGATAGAATTGCTTCAATGTCTGTTCAGATCAAAAGTTCTGGGTGAATTTTTCACCTTGTTTTATTTCACAGCAAAACAATTCATATGACTGAACCCTTCAAACCTTTATCTTTGTTGAAAGAACACACTATTCATTTGGATCACTGGTTCGATTCTAAGAAGAGTTTATTCACTGCATGTGCACAGAAAACCCAATTCTGATATTCCAAGTGCTAATTAATTGGTAGAAATTTTTACTCTTTCTTTCTGCATTCAATCTAAGTTTGTAGCGCATTGTATTAGAACAAGCTTTTAAAACCTTTGAAGCCCCGTGGGCAGCATGGTGCCATGTTTAAAGGATATGTCAAGGTTACGGAGTAAGACAGACGAGGGAGTTTTGCCACTTATGGGCTGATCCTTAGCAACATCTGTTCACATAACTGAGGCTCTGGTTCTTCATCTATAAAGCAGAGAGAATAATGCTTACTTCCTAATATCATTTTGTGTGTCAAAATTAATACAATGCAAGTAAAACTCGTAGCACAATGCCTGAGACATGACATGTTCTTAAGTGGTGACTACTACTTAAATTTTTATGTTCTATGTTTATATAAGTCATAAACTGTGGTATTTATTTCAGGGTAGTGAATAAACATTCAGATTATATCCATTCATTCATAGTGTCAGTCCACCAATATCGATTGATTGATAACTTATCTGTAGCAGATACTGTGCTAGACCTGGAGGAAAATGGTGAGCAATAGAAACATTCTTAGAAAAGAAATAGTAGAGCTCTGAGGGAATGTGGCAAGAGAGAAAAAGTAAAAAAAATTAAAGTAATTTCAGTAAATTAATTATAGCATCATTGCTTATTAATTCCCATTGGGCTTGGTAGCTGCTTTGGCTTGTCTCACTGCAGCTAACAGCTCAGAAGATCAGGCTCTGGAATCTGTGGATTTCATGTACACATACTTTGCTTCCAAGTTATGCAGACCTTTGCCCTTTGTTTACATAGCTCCTTCATCCAAACATCTCGAGCACTTAAAATTGGCCCAGAAACCTAGTGTGTAACTTCCTAACTTAGAAGAGAAACTAAAAATGTACTCTACCTGTTAGAGTGTTGACATAGTGGCTGATAAAGAAGCTCGAGAAAACTACCCTGTGTTTTCAAAGGTACCCTGTGATGTCCTGTCCTCTATTTTCCCTTGCCTGGGTATAGTTTCTTCTTAATTGGTTTTGCATCTGATAAGATGAATGTTGAACATTTGCAGTATGTTTGTCGTCTGTTGCCAATTACAAGCTACTGATCTTCAGCAGGGCCTGCCATCTTTGCATTCAGCACAGCCTTCCCCCATTCTATTTGGATCTACTGGCTTAGTACCAGACATGGAAGCGTAAAGAGTAAAGGAGAATAAATAATCCTGTTTAGTTTTCTTGGAGCAAAAATATTTCGGAGGAATGAGCACCCCAGAGGTCCTCTATTTCCTTTACCTTTGTGAAAGGAACACCCTATGCTTTAAATAATGATTCATGTGGTATGCACCATATCCAAAGAGTAAACGCAGAGATGAAAGCTTCTATTTATTCTGTACGGTGAAAATAGAAATCTGGAAACAGCATCTGCTTCTCATTTAAATGTATTTTTTTCTAATTATTTAGATGTATAGAGGCATCAAGCCAGGTTTCAATCAACAAGAAAGGTCTTGTGCTATCTAAACAAAATCTTATTCCTGAAGTCACTGGTCATAACACTTAAAATGGCTTAAAGACTTCAACAGGGCTTTTTATGCAAAGTAGTTGTATAGCATGGGTCATGAACAAATATACTATTTTTGCTTAAAATTAAATCTGAATGTATGGAGAAATATTGCTAGAAATACATTTCCTGATCCCTAAAAATAGCGAGTAATTAACCTTGGCTCAGAGTCACCTTACCTTTTGAAGAATAAATCCTGGAATCATGACTTTTGTGTCTTGTTTTTAGTGGAGAAGAAAAAAGACTAGAGCTACAGATGATTTGATTATATGGATTAGTTATTAGGAGCATTTAAAAGAATACAGTTTTTCAAATATTAACTTATATAATTATGGCTCCCCCAATTCCACGACTCATAAAATAGGAGACTCAAATAAAGAAACTCTGGTTTTCAGAAACTCTGAAGCTATTCACAATTACCCAAGGGTGAATAAATATACCATAAAATTTAGGAGAAAAGGGAATCAGACATTTTGAGGAAAAGGATCCTGAGAACCAACAAGCCTTTTCAACATCTGGATGTGGGAGCCCAGCCAGTGTGGTAGATCTGCAACTTCCAGAGAGGTCTGCTCTGCACAGATGATCCCACAGTCACAATGAAGATAAAAGCAAAGGAGTGTCTGAATGAGGGCAAGAGATGGCTGGCCCAAATTGGTTTAGAAATGCTATTTGCAAGGCAATGTTAGAAAATGCAGCTACCCTTTCATTTTAGGTTAACCCCTTCTGTTTACCCCTTCCTTCCATGAAGACAAGGCTTTTAATATTTTTTTACTTTTTTTTTCTATTCTTAGGTACACTTAGAACTGTTTCGATGAACAGTTTTAAGCTCAGATTGACTTAAGAGAAGTTGATCTCCTGTCTCCTAATTATTCTCCATGCCAACTTCTGGCTGACTAGAACTAGAGGCTGAAAGGATGTTGATTTGGGGGAAAAATTGTATTTTCTGTTATTTTCAGATAATTTTAGTCTGCTCTGTAGATGTAAATTGAAAAGTTTTTTTTTTTTTTTCTTTTTAAAACTTTCTCTCTCTTTCTCTATCTCCGGCTTGCCTACTATACCTATTTTAGTCTCATTTTACTAGCTCTCCAACCTACTGCACTCATGACCTTCTCTGATATATGATAATTGAATTTAGGACAAGAGTTTACATTTTTATATATTTTTTTATGATTTATAACCTGCCTAATTTCAAAAAGGATTTGAGGCAGCAAGAGTAAATGGCACTGGGAGTTACATGGATATTTTTACTCTGCATTTGGCCCATTTTCTTTTAGGCTGCATACATTTCCATAACTCTGAACAAGGATCGTGTTTGGATGACCTTTTGTCCAGCGTAGAATTCACAGAATTGCAGAAGGTAGAAAATGAATACCTCAGTATTTACAAAATCACCAGAGGCACATCTGAATGAATTAAATCTTTCTACTATTCCAGTTTTGGTAATGGTACTAATTATATTGTTTTGTACGTAAGAAATGTTTCCTCTTCTGGAGGGGAGGAGGTGGGGAAGATTTTAAAGTACCTCTTGGATTGCTGTGTGACTTTGGGAAAATCACTGATTACTCTGAGCTCTCCATTCCTCGTCTGTTAAATGGGGGTAATAAGCCAACAGCGTGTTTATTATGAGGTCATTTTGAGAATCAAATGAGATAATGTACCTGTTAAAGCTTAGAAAACAATAAGTCACTATGTATTATGCAGTCAGTGTGAGCAAATGCTTTATTTACTTCAATCTCAGCCTCATACAGTGAGAGAGACCAGGCCCCAGCTCTCTGGGATGCTCTAGGAAAAGTGCTTCGTTGTGTTTGGGCTTTATTTATTGAATGCATTTGAATGAGTGATCATTCTAAGAGCAGAAAGCCATTCAATTTGATTTCACAATAGGGTGATGGGTGAGGCTGGAAACTACATTCTCAAATGCATCATCCAGAACACAGGAAACAAAACCACTTTTTAAAAGTGACTCATCTTTAATATCTCATAGCAGTTTTGAAATACTTCATTCATTCATTTTTATGGCAAACTCTTAATTGAGAATGTCATTAACCACTTTGCGAGAGAGAGGCAATCATGACCTGAAAAATTAAGTGTAGTAATTTACAAATAGGCTTTTGTTTGACTAGGTTTTAGCTTATTCAGGACTTGCCTTTAGATTATTTTAGCAACACATGCTCCCCTTTCCCCACCCCATTGGCAGTATATATTTTGGGCGCCTGATACATACTGAAAATGAAAAATTAGTTTTTCGTATGTTGCTTTCTCCTGGTCCACACTGGAGAGTCCTTCTGACCCTTTTATTCTCAAAATCAAACACTATCATTTTCCTTCTTCAGAACATTTTATCTTCTCACCTTACTGTCTGTCCAAATTTCTTCCCACGTGGGCCAGACGAGTATGTAATGAATGAATGAACACTGGGCCCACTTCCAGCTTTTCTCTGTAAAACCAGCTTTGACTGAAGTCCACAATGAGTTTCCTCTCTTAATTTCTGTACAATTCATAGTCTCAATAATTTAGCACTTTAAAAAATATATTCCCTTTCCCTTCTTTTAAAAATATTTAGTCCTTTCTCCTCCCTGCCCTGACTGTATTAGAAGCTATCTGCAGAAGGCTGACTTCTAAGTCAGATAAACTAGAATGAAAGTGCTGCCATTTACTAGTTGTGGCATCTGAGGCACCTGGGGATGATAATAATAATAATTACTTTATAGGGTTGTTGAAGGGGGTAAAAGAGGCAGGTTATATGAAGCATAAAACATATTATATGAGCTCATTAAATTCTTGTTCTCAGATTAATTTGCTGATTCTTTTCTAGGTAAAGCTTTCTTTTTAGGGAGTGGAGGGAGAGGAAGACCTCTCCTTTTTTAAAACCAAGGACACATGTCCCCAGTTTTTGTCCCCCAAACTTATGGCCCGTTAAACTATTGAAGATTTTGTGAATTTTCATTTAATTTCATTCTTGAAGTTTAGTCAATTGTTTATTGCTTTCAGATCATTTTTCTTAACAGACATTAATTGAGTTCCTATTATGTGTCAAGTATTGTACTTGACACAGTGAAGAAAATTTCTATTAACTTCTAAAATCCCTGTCTGCAGATCTGTGAAATAATTTTTTATGCCATGGATTCATACAGTATTCTTCCTTTCCCCATTCCCCATATGCTATCTTAAAAATTAAACTTGGGCAAGGGAAGAAAATATCTATGGGGAGAACCCAGTGGATTACAGCATTCAAAGTTACTTTCAACAGGCTGAACAGCTAGGATACTGTTTGTGCACGGTATGAGCCGTACCCAACTCATGTCATCCTATAGCTATTATGCTTACATTAACATATTGTTGTATACAAGTAACTATGCCTTACATCACATCATTTGAGCCTCTTTGTCTTTATTTTATTATTAATAGATGTAGATTCACGACTTTAACTCATAGTCGCCATAGTTTACCCCATTTTAAGTTTGCACATGCAATCCATTTAGTCATAAAACACATTGATCCAAAAGCAATATTTAGCTAGTCTAACAGTATTAACAGTCTACCACCAAAAATTCCTGACAAATTTGTTTTTGTAAAGGTCAGAGCATTCATAGTTTCTAACTATGATAAAGCAGCTTCCTTAGATTTACAAGACAAAACAAAGCTAAAACGAGTTTGCCTGGATCATACCAAAATTCAGTAATTGTTTGTCTCTTCCCAATTGTAGTAACAGATAGGAAACGGATTATTATTGATGTTGGTAGTTTCATGGAATTTTCAAATTGGGAGATACCAGCTAGTCACTTGTTCCTCAAATTGTGGTTTATGAGCCTGCAGCATTGGCATAACATAGGAGCTTGTTTGGAATGCAGAATCTCAGGCCCGCCCTAGACCAATTGAATCAAAATCTGTATCTTCACAAAATACCCAGGTGATTTTTACACTCCTTAAATATTTTGAAGCGCCATTCCAATCCACCTTCACCTCTGTTCTCCTTTAAGAAATGAGAAAGTTCAAACTCAGAGTTAGTGTAGAGCTAAGATTAGAACCTCAGCCCCCTGACTCCAAGGTTACTGCTCTCTTCTGTGTTCAGAGCAACCTCAATAGCTTCTGAATACAGCGTGGAAGTGAGTGGCTCTTGCCCACCACTTGACGTTTTGTGGTCTAGTAAAGTAGACTGCAAGATTAGAGAATCACCTTCTCTTTAACCCCATTCCTTTTCTGTGAGAAACTATTTGGCTTATCACTCCCTATTGCCTAAAGCCTCCCAAAGAAGAGTAAAGCCTTAATGAGGCTAGAACCCTCTTATTGTCTTGAATTTTAGAAGTTTGTCGGCATCTATGATAGGAATTTTAACATCTGACATTCTTTCCCTAACTCGCAGCTCATGGTTGTGTAGTGCATCTCCATTCATACGAGGAGGAGAGAAAAAGCTGAGCCAAACCCTGTTAACAAAACAGTCCCCTGAAGGGCTATAATATTGCTCAGTGGTAATATCATCCCTATGCATTTTATCTTGTACATGAAATCTGGACTAATTATCATTTTCTCATACAGTACATTTTAAACCATTGTGTTTTTGTGTCCCTGCCTAGTTCATTAAGCAGGGTTTTACAGCTCCTCCAGTAACAGGATTGCTATTGACACTTTCATTAGACCCATAATTCAAATGCTTGTCTGCCTTCCAAATGGAAGCCTCTGAGTCCAGAACCACAATCTGGCCACCGACCATATGTTGGCTTTTAGAACTGTCATAAACTCATCATCACATTCAAGTTCTTGAAGGGTCAAAATCTGCTTTCTTGGTGAACTGTCTTTATCCAACAAACAGTCAACGTGTTCTCCAAGAATAGTCAGCCAATTTTTCTCTGTCTCTCTCTGAAAACTCTTCCAGACAGTTCTCGGTGTGGTATGACTCTAGTACAAATAATCAGTGTCCACATTTAAATATTAATTCCCTTATTTATTCATTCATTCAATTATTTTTATAATTTAAGGCCAATATGCCAAATATTATGGCAGTTTCTGTAGTGACTTAAAGATGAATAAGATGGTGTCTGCCTTGGAGTTTCTTATAGTCAGAAGATATGTATGTAAATCACTATGTGAAAAATTTTACCACTAAGTTACCAGCAGTTGGAATGGAGATGATTGTAGATTTCTTTGCTCTAACTAATGGCTATTATCAACACTGTTTCTTTACCAGTGGTTCAAATGGAAATAGACTCGACTAGACTAAGTAGAACCATGTGTGTGTGTGTGTGTGTGTGTGTGTGTGTGTGTGTGTGTGTGTGTGTATGAAATATATCACAGAATATAACCTTAGGACTAAATGAAGCCAATTCCCCAATAATACATCTGATGGGCATTAGAGAGAAGGTGGGATCGCATCAGAGACAGCAGTTGCTTTAGTGATCATGAAAAATAGTCTTTCATTATCAGTAGGATTTTGATTTCCTCTCTAAAAAGGTTCAAGAAGAAGTTCAATGAAAACATTTGATTTAGTTTACAATAAACTTTTTAGAGATGCCTCCTAGACATCAAAAAATTTTGCTTTTGACTGGGCTCATGCCTGTAATCCCAGCGCTTTGGGAAGATGAGGTGTGTGGATCAATTGAGGTTAGGAGTTTGAGACCTGCCTGGCCAACATGGCAAAATCCCATCTCTACTAAAAATACAAAAACTAGTAGGGGGTGGTGGCACATGTCTGTAATTCCAGCTACGAGGGAGGCTGAGGCAGAAGAACTGCTTGAACCCAGGAGGCGGAGGTTGCAGTGAGCCAAGATTGTGCCACTGCACTCCAGCCTGGGCAATAGAGCAAGAGTCTGTCTCAAAATAAATAAATAAATACATACATACATACATACATACATACATACATACATACATAAATAAATAATTCTACTTTTAATTTTTGCAGGAGTAAATACCTTTGAGCACGAAGTCTGAGCAGATTACGTACCATCAGTGTGCAAGAGAAGATTTTAATCTTTACAGAAAACTTTTAGCAATTTAATTAGCAGAAAATTGTACATCATATTTTTAAATGTACAGTTAGATATGTTTGGTTTAAATGACTGCTGACTGATTGGGTACTGTGCTTTTACTTTCTGTCCAATTATATTAGAGAGAAAAAAATTGTTTTAGGGTTCTTTCATCTTCCTTACATCTATGCCTAAAAAAAAAAAAAAAAAAAACAAAGAAAGAAAAGAAAAAAGAAAGGAAAAAATGGAAAAGACAAAAGTATAGGCTGGTGCCATTTATTCAAGTCTTTTCATAGGTGTTGACTTTACCTGAGCATACACATTGGATTACCTACCTCATTAGCTTTCTTCTAACGAAACCCAGAGCCACTTTCCTGAAATGGAAAGGTCCTTTTCTAGAGTGGACTCAGATTGTTAAGCAGAGGAAGTGTGTGAGACTGGACTCCACTGCTGATTGGAGAGATGTGGCTTCATTTTGCAGTAATATTGCTCTGCTATTGAAAAATGACGTCAGTATTCTTCCAGGTGCATTTCATTCTACCACGTGTGCCTTCATAAACATGTCCAATCGCGTGATGGAGGTCAACAACAGTGTAGGGTTTAGAAATTGTTGCTTGGAAATCACACTCACTTAAATACCTGAATCTGTCCATCAGCCGTGCCATAGCTTATTCCAAGCCTGTGCAGAAGAGTGATTTGCAGTCTCCTTGCTTTTCATTTCAAGTAGCATCACTCACTTTAAGCCAGATATTCAGGCCTCTTCAGAAACCTCCAGGGTGAAGGACAAGTAAGAAGAAGCTGATCAAACCTTTAACAACTGTGGCCAGCTACATCTACTCCTGCATCAAACTCAGTACATCTTTCTTTGGTGTTTTATTTCAAAATCACATATTCTTCCTTTTACATGACAAATAATAGAGATTTTGCCACACAGTTTCAGGATCCAGATGGCTCTTTTGTGGTTCTATACATTTAATTGATCACTATCCAGGTTGAAGTCTGAGCCAGAATGTCTGGGATGGAAGAAGAGGACATAATGTTTATTTTTGCCAGTCCTTCTTTGAGTTATCTTCTCTCATCGTCTATAAACTCAGGTTGCATAACTACATTCTGTTTTTTTTTTTTTTTTTTTTTTTTTTTTTTTTTTTTCTTTTCACTTACAGGGACTTACCAATTTGGGCTTCGTCCAGGAGCTGAAAACTGATTACAAATTTGAAACAGATTTCACTACAGGACTTGAACTCTACATTAAAAAACAATAAGCTTCCCAAAATAATTGAAAAAGATCTTCACCCAAGAGTAGCTGCAATGTGAATGGCAGGATATGAAGCAAGTAAAAGGTAAATTTTGTATGAAAACATCTCTTCTTTATGGCCAGATATATAGAAAATATTCATATGGCCTTAAAGTAGCATTCTTTCTCAGGTAAAGGTCAGAGAATGGAGGATATTTTATGTAATCAGCAAAAAAAGCTGAATGATCCAGGCTATCCTGGGCCTATCTGTCTAGCTATCAATTATAAAAATATTGCAGAATGCTAGAGTCTTTCTACAAACACTATTTTGGAGGAGTGGGCTTGCTTAGTAAAAGAAACATCCTCCACAAAAAGCATCGATGGGAACATTTGATAATTTATTGTGCTTCAGAAATTCTGG